>NW_011500152.1:79905-221692 GCF_000495115.2 Populus euphratica
AAAATTGCTCCTAAAACACAAGTACTTACAATCAATTCCTGCAGAACAAGAACATGAACATAAAATCAGCACAACAGGAAAAGATATCCCTTTTTTGTGATTCAGAAAAATGGACAGAAATTCACCTGTAGAAAGGTGTTTCTGCCAACTGCCTCAAAATCCTCTTTAATGTAAAGCAAGGCACCAGAAATAACCCCTACAACCCATAAACAAATACATGTTAGTTCTGGAATTTTCTATGTAACCAGAAACAAAACACAAAACGTTAATCTGATTCAAAATCAAATGAATCTATATATGTACCTGTATCGTAGCCGAAAAGAAGACCTCCAATTCCAGCGGAGAAAGCAAGCCTCATAATATAAGGAGTCTTCCATGTTACCTTCCAACATTCTGTGAATTCTGTCTTGTCCGCTGCTTTCACAACACCTCCTTCCACCATTATTTTATTTCTTCAGTTTTTCACACGCCTTAAAGTCTCTTATCTGAGTGAGTATACAGAGCAAACTGAACCTGCTGGGCAGAGAAACTAATGAAAAATTTTCAGTTTTTCAAAAGGGTTTTGACCTAGTGAATTACCATTGATTTATCAAGAACACTACTACTTTTATAGAAGGAGATAATAAACACTTATGGAAACCATATGATTTTATTCTAATATTAATTATATATGATTTAGAGATATCATTATCTTTATTTTCAGATTTTAATTAAGGAAATTGACATAAGGGAGTCGCATTATATTTTTTGAATAGTCATAATACATCACCTTTCCTAATCAGAAAAGTAATGGATAAGTTCTGCTATCTTTAATGGGGAAGGATATTTAAGGGAGCTCTTGGCTGAGGGATAAAATAGACATGTTTTTTTATGTTAGTAAATCAGTTTTTGGTTTATCTGAAAAGAGGAATTGGTAAGACAGCAAAATATATTTACTTTTTATATTAGGATTTCTTTTTAATAATTTAATTTATTTTTGATTTTGTACTTGAGATTAAACAGACTTGTAATCAAAAGTATAATTTAGTATATGCAGATGAAAATATACAAGAGAAAATACTTAATAAGATTGTTTTTCTTTCAAATCTTATTCTTGTTCTTTAGTTTTACTTATTGTTTTGCTATCCATAAACACCAATTATGTATAATTTTCTTTCAATAAGTGATATTAAAGCTTGTTTTTTATTGTTCGTCATGGCCAATACAAACTTCTCAATTTAATATCCTTCTTTGAAACAGAATAATTATGAAATTTGATGTATTGGTTTAAAAGCTTGGCTAAATTTCAAAAATGTATGAAAAACAGTTGAAAATGGCTTTAAGGAGCTTATAACAAGAGTAATGTTGATTTTAGCTCAAAGGAAGGTTGTGCAAAAAGCACAAAAAAGGGATTAACAAGCACTCATAATTATCTACTAATGTCTAGATATATAATGTTACTTTGAAATAGTGGTTAATAAAACCACTGTATTTTGTACTTGAGATTTATAAATAGACTTGTAATCAAAAATATAATTTAGTATATGTAGATAAAAATATACAAGAGAAAATACTTAATAAGATTGTTTTTCTTTCAAATCTTCTTCTTGTTCTTTAGTTTTGCTTATTGTTTTGCTATCCATAAACACCAACTATGTATAATTTTCTTTCAATAAGTGATGTTAAAGCTTGTTTTTTATTATTTGTCATGGTCAATACAAACTTCTCAATTTAATATCCTTCTTTAAGAAAGAATAATTATGAAATTTGATGTATTGGTCTAAAAGCCTGGCTAAATTTCAAAAATGTATGAAAAACAGTTGAAAATGGCTTTAAGGAGCTTATAACAAGAGTAATGTTGATTTTAGCTCAAAAGAAGGTTGTGCAAAAAGCACAAAAAAAGGATTAACAAGCACTCATAATTATCTACCAATATCTAGATATATAATGCCACTTTGAAATAGTGGTTAATAAAACCACTGTCAATCAAGCATGAGAAGTTTTGCAACACTCAAACCAATAAGGTGACAATGTCAGAAAGATACACTTATAAAAGTTACGAGGTAACTTTAAAAAATTACATGTATTTGAATTGGAAAGTATTTCAAACTACTAACCTATAAAGAAAGAGTTAATGACATTTAAGAAAATATAGGGGTACAAGCATTATTTTCAAGACTATATATATATATATAAAAGCAAGATAGTTCTAAATATACCCAGTATAAAGCAAGATAGTTCTATATATACCCAATGAGGTAAAGGGTGTGGACAAGATAAAGGAAAATGAGGAAGAGGTAGTTATGGAAGAAGAGGTCGAGATAACATTAATAGGTCAACTGATCAACCAAATAAAGCAAATCAGTTGATTGGCTCATTTGATAGTAGCAACTTAAGATTCAAGTTTGACAAAACAAAAGTTAAATACTATAATTGTAAGAAGATAGGTCATTATACCAAGGATTGTTGGAATCCAACTTGAAGGATTGAGGAGAATACTAATTTTGTTGTAGATGAAGAGAAAGAAGCCACCTTATTATAAGTCCATGATGAACAAATACAAGCCAAAGAGAACAAAAGGTATGTAGATAACGGTGCTAACAATCACATATATAAAGATAGAGACAAGTTTATAGAGCTTGATGAATCAATTAAATGTAATGTCACCATCGTAATTCATTCAAATGTTTCATCAAAGGAAGATGTATAATTCTCATAAAATTAAAAAATAAAAGTCATTAATTTATTAGTGATGTCTATCATATTCCTACTATAAAAAAGCAATATATTAAGTTTGGAACAATTGTTAGAGAAGTGTTATAAGATTAAGATGAAAGATCATACCTTAACATTACTTGATAATTATGGAGCTATGATTGCAAAGGCAACCGTGCAAATAATATAATGTTCTTGTTAAACATAGAGACTTGTCTTTGGCATACGAGACTTAGAGATATAAACTTTGATAACTTGAAGATAATGGCATAAAATGAGATGTTGAAGGGTTTACCATCCATTATACATTTAAATTAGTTATGCGAAGAATATTTAGTAGGCAAACAATTCCACAAAAGCTTTCTAAATGAGTTTACATTTAGAATTAGTCAATATCTATAAGAGATATATGTAGACGTATAAAGTTCTATTCAACCATGATCATTTGGTGAAAATTTGTATTTTTTTACTTTTTATTGATAATTATAGTAGAAAAGTATGAGTCTATTTCTTAAAAGAAAAGTCTAATGTATTTAATTATTTTAAAAAGTTTAAACATTAATTAAAAAAATAATTTTCTAAAAAATCACTTATGACAAATATGAGGGATGAATTTTGTTTTAATGAGTTTAATTAGTTTTATAAAGCTTAAGATGCTCAAGGTATAAAGAGGCTCCTAATAGTGCCTTGGTCACCACAATAAAATGGCATGGTAAAGATAAAGAATAGAAGCATTCTCAACATGACGATAAACATGCTTAAAACCAAGAAGATGCCAAATAAGTTTTGGGTTTAAACTAGAGATTGTGTTGTTTACTTGTCAAATAAGTATCTTACAAAATACTTATATTGCATGACTTCACAAGAAGTATGAAATAAAAGAAAGCCAAGTGTTATTCATTTGAAAGTGTTTGAAAGCATGGGCTATGTGCATGTAGATGATCAAATAAAAATCAAGTTAAATGACAAGAGCAAAAAGATGATCTTTGTGGGTTATGATAAAAAGTCTAAAGAATACAAGCTTTACAATTCCAATAAAAAAAAGATGATAATTAATAAAGATGTGACATTTAATGAAGAATGAGTATGGGATTGAAAGGTAAATAATAGTGAGAATTATGATTTTTTACCAGTTCTTGATGAAGAGAATAAAAGACATAAAGATTATCAAGAACCAATAGCTACACCTTTATAATCACCACTGAATTCAACTTTACCTTTATCTTTCTTTTCTTGTTGAAGTTCCAGTAATGACAACCCACCTAATCCACCAAGAAAGATGAGAAGCCTTGATAACTTATATGAAATAACTAACCCTATTAATAATAATGTAATATTATATTGTCATCATGTTACATGTGATCCTATAGTGTTTGAAGAAGTAATAAAGGATAAAAAGTAGAGAATTACTATAGATAAAGAGATTGTATCGATTGAGAAGAATGATGCATGCAAATTAATTTTTAGAAGAAGAAAAAAAACTAATAAATGTCAAGTGAATCTACAACAAACAAACAAAAAATATCAAAGAAGAAATGAAGAGTTACAAGGAAAGGTTAGTAGAAAAAAAGTTATAATAAAAAACATGAGATTGATTATGATAAAATATTTTCTCCAATTGTTAGATCAAAGACTATTAAATTAATCATTGTCACAAATAAAATATTTTCTCTAATTGTTAGATCAAAGACTATTCAATTAATCATTGTCACAACAATCTATCAAATAAATATCAAGTCATTTTTTCTATTTGGTTTTTTTAAGGAGAAGGTCTATATAAAGCAACTTATGAGCTATAAAGTAAAGTGATATAAAGAAAATGTTTAAAATTTAAACAAAATCTTGTATAGATTAAAGCAAGTCTCAAGAGCTTGATATAATAGTCTTGATGATAATTTTTTGAAGAATAAATTTGTTAAATGCTTCTATAAATATGTTGTTTATACAATATGATGATCCACATACAAGAAATTAAATAAATTAGTTGACCAGTTCAAAAATAGTTGACTAATTAAGCTGATGTAATATATTTACTATTTGGATTAAGATTTTCCTTAATTAGTTTAATTTCTTATTTATCTAGGATTTGAGACCTATAAACAAACTTGTAATCAAAAGCATAATTTAGTGTTCTTCAAAAGGAATACACAAGAGAAAACATTTAATAATATTATCTTTCTCTCAAATCTTCTTCTTATTCTTTAGTTTTACTCTTTTTTTTTTTTTGGTTATTGATAAACACCTACAACACCTAGTTTTCTCCCAACACCTTATATTTTTTAATTAAAAATATTTATCTCTCTTTATGGGCTATGTACATGTAGATGATCAAGTAAAAATCAAGTTAAATGACAACAACAAAAAGATGATTTTTGTGGGTTATAATAAAAAGTCTAAAGGATACAAGCTTTACAATTCCAATGAAAAAAAGATGATAATTAATAAAGATGTTAAATTTAATGAAGAATGAGTATGGGATTGAAAGGTAAATAATAGTGAGAATTATGATTTTTTACCAGTTCTTGATGAAGAGAATAAAAGACATAAAGATTATCAAGAACCAATAGCTACACCTTTATAATCACCACTGAATTCAACTTTACCTTTATCTTTCTTTTCTTGTTGAAGTTCCAGTAATGACAACCCACCTAATCCACCAAGAAAGATGAGAAGCCTTGATAACTTATATGAAATAACTAACCCTATTAATAATAATGTAATATTATATTGTCATCATGTTACATGTGATCCTATAGTGTTTGAAGAAGTAATAAAGGATAAAAAGTAGAGAATTACTATAGATAAAGAGATTGTATCAATTGAAAAGAATGACGCATGAAAATTAATTTTTAGAAAAAGAAAAAAAAGCTAATAAATATCAAGTGAATCTACAACAAAAAAAAAGAATGTCAAAGAAAAAATGAAAAGGTACAAGGAAAGGTTAGTAGAAAAAAAGTTATAATCAAAAGCATGAGATTGATTATGATGAAATATTTGCTCCAATTGTTATATCAAAGACTATTAAATTAATTATTGTCACAGATAAAATATTTACTCCAATTATTAGATCAAAGACTATTAAATTAATCATTGTCACAGATAAAATATTTGCTCCAATTGTTAGATCAAAAACTATTAAATTAATCATTGTCACAACAACTCAACATAATTAGAAGATCTATCAAATGGATGTCAAGTCATTTTTTCTATTTGGTTTTTTTAAGGAGAAGGTCTATATAAAGCAACTTATGAGCTATAAAGTAAAGTGATATAAAGAAAATGTTTAAAATTTAAACAAAATCTTGTATAGATTAAAGCAAGTCTCAAGAGCTTGATATAATAGTCTTGATGATAATTTTTTGAAGAATAAATTTGTTAAATGCTTCTATAAATATGTTGTTTATACAATATGATGATCCACATACAAGAAATTAAATGAATTAGTTGACCAGTTCAAAAATAGTAACTAATTAAGCTAATGTAATACATTTACTATTTGGATTAAGATTTTCTTTGATTAGTTTAATTACTTATTTATCTAGGACTTGAGACCTATAAACAGACTTGTAATCAAAAGCATAATTTAGTGTTCTTCAAGAGGAATACACAAAAGAAAACATTTAATAATATTGTCTTTCTCTCAAATCTTCTTCTTATTCTTTAGTTTTACTCTTTTTTTTTGGTTATTCATAAACACCTACAACACCGAGTTTTCTCCCAACACCTTACATTTTTTAATTAAAAATATTTATCTCTCTTATATTTTATTTTTATGTTCTCAAATACAATATATATACATATTTATATATTATTTTAAACTAATTATCTATAATATTTTTTTAAGATATAAATTTCAAAGAAAGTTGAAATATAAAATGTGTACAACATGGTGTTATATTTAATTTTGAATAATCATTACATATCAGCTTCCAAATCAAAAAATTAGTAAATTAGTTTTTTTTTAGGTAAATATTTATATCTATAAATTACCAAACATACTAGAAAATTAGGTTGAATAATATATATCCACAAATTGATTTTCATTAAATTAAATTTATTTTTTAAATTAATTTCTCTTTAAACCTTTATAATCTCTTTTCACTTTAAATTAGAAGCGTTGTTGTAACAGAAGTGTATGTGTTATTTTGATGTATTTTTAAATAAAAAAATACTTTAAAAAGTAATTATTATCATAATTTTAAATATCTTATATATATATATATATAACTATGTTATTGTCAATCCAAAACATGCCATTTATGATGTCTTTAACTATCTTGTTCATGTGGCCTTATGTTATTTTATGATAAGACATCTATTAGTTTGATATATGTTAATTATCAATAGTTGATATTATAGGATAAATCAATAAACTTATTTAGGCAATTGGATTATAATTGATCATGCTTCATTAACTAATTATAATATCTTGTGAATATGAGACAGGGAATTATATCATAGATTTTAATGAATGGATAAATAATTGATTGTGTTCCATGATTTTATCATTAATTTTAAATTCAATAATATAGACCCAAATATAAATTAATAATAGTAATTTTTTTTACTTTTTGATAAAAAAAAAAAACAGTCTACATGTTCAAAAATCATTCATTAAATGGATAAATAATTGATTATATTCCATGATTTTATCATTAATTTTAAATTCAATAATATAGATCCAAATATAAATTAATAATAGTAAATTTTTTTACTTTTTGATAAAAATAAAAATAAACAGTCTACATGTTCAAAAATCATTCATTGTACATGAAATTAATTTAAGAAAATAAAGAATTGAAATGTTATTATAATGAAATTAAAAACCAATGTCAAGAATGGGATTCGAACCCATGCCCTTTCGGACCAGTACCTGAAACTGGCGCCTTAGACCAACTCGGCCATCTTGACATTCGTTGTTAGTTCGTGGCTCTTTTAGCTTATTAAATAATTATGTAAATGGGCTGCGCAGCCATTCCAACCTTCTTTGTGACTAGTGCTCGCAGCCCATATCTCAAAACCAACTTGGTTAAGCGTTTTTATTTACTTGATTTTCGGTAGGGGATATTGATCCATATTAACTCCAGCTTTTATTTGAAAATAAAATCTTAAAATAATATTATTTTTAATATATATATATATATATTCATTAACCCAGCACAAACCAAGCCTAATTATAACTCTTTAAAATTCCTGAATAGTCAAATCAAACAAAAAGTTTTTCTTCGTGCGATATTCATTTATGTTAAGGATTCTTAAATGTTTTTTATTTTAAATTGTATTAAAATAATATTTATTTTATTTTTAAAAATTATTTTTAATATTAATACATTTAAATAATTTAAAAATATTAATTTAAAAGAAAAAAATTAATTAAAAAAATTCAACATCACGCAATCAAAGGGAGGAAATATACGGCAGGTGGGGGTCCTTCTTTGGATTGTAGCTAACCTAACCAGGAGCTCGTATAACCCTTCTGCTAATGCCTTAAATGCTACAGAATTGACCGTGCACTATCAATACCATAAATTAGGTATAGTACATCATTCAAGAGTTTTTTCAAAAAAGTCTTTTTTTCCATTTATTTTTTTCAAAAAAGTCTTTTTTTCAAACGTAATAAATTCAATTTAATTAATGGGCTTTTTTATAAAAATTAATTAATTTTTGTCAGATTATTTTATTTTATTTTGATTTAATTTGGTTTTATCTAATTTTTTACTTTTACAAAATTAGAAATCAAAACCAAAACCTATCCGAACTTATTTTTAAAATATTTCAATTAAAATTATCTGAAATTTTCCAAAAACCATTTGATTTATTTTACTTTAAATTAATTTTTTGAATATTTGAATAATTCAGTCAATTTCATGATTTCTAGAGTGAGTGTATGTAACTTATTAGGGATGATAATAATTAATGGGAAATATGGCAGTAATAGGCCATATAGCTTAAATTGTTTTCAGTGAAAACAACATAAAAAAATTAAAAGATAGATATCTTGACAGTAATGGTTCACATTTATGTCTATGGCCCGCTCTATGCTTCACAAGAATTCTTATAATTTGCTTGTTTAACAGTGATGGTAACATTAATGGCGACATAGGAAAGGCTCCCCATGTAAAATTCATGTCTTAAAAAAATACGGCAATTCAATACTTTTCAGAGTTTAATCTATAAAGGGGTTACGATCACTAAATTATTGGATCAACCTAAGTGTTATTGGGTCAATCTAGGTATTTCATCTTGGATTTTATTTTTATTTTTAAATTTTGACCTCATCAGTTTTAAATCAGGTCAGTCAATGAATCAAATTGTTTAAATTAATATTAAAATTAATTTAAAATAAAAATTAATTTAAAATAAATTCTAGATTATTGATCTAATATATCAAGTTTAATAATTATAGAGTTTTCATATGACATGATTCAAATTGATAACTATCAATTTTGATTTTTTTTTCAATAGTTAGAGTATTCATGAATTAGTTTTTATACATTCTAAAGAAAAATCTTAATTTAATCCAAGCTAATTCTCTATTAAATAGGACAAAGGTATCCACAGAAGATTTATTTATAGTTTATTGCAAAGTACACTCAACTGCACACATTCTGTTTGGAAACCTAAAAATGGTTGCGGTTGTTCCATCAAGACATACGTGAGTTCATCTAGAAAGTGTTTGGTTTAAACACTAGCACACATGCTGTATGATCCATGTTTATGGTTCATCAATATGTTTTTTTGACAAAATATGCACGCAGATTAAGATCTTGTTAGGTCTTTTCTAGTTTCTTCTCGTCTTGTCAAATCACATTAGGGCTATGATGTGAATGCTATAAGATTGTCTCATTAGTGACAAAAAAATTATAATAGAGAGAGACGGTGTAGGGTTTTTAAATCTTGTTAGGTATTTAAATGTTTTTATCAAATTAAATGAAATTTTAGGTAGCGTAGGGTTATTTTTCGTGGGATCATAGAGAGAGACGGTGAGAATAAAATTACGTTTAGTTGAAAAAATAGAAATAAAATTATTTTCAAAATATTTTTGAAGGGAATTTTTATATTTTTAAAACATTAAGAATTAAAAAAAAACATGTTTTCATAGACAAATTATATCTATACTATCTTTGTAAAAAAAAAAACATGTTTTTATAGACAAATTATATCTATACTATCTTTGTATTTTTTTTTTCTAAAATAATAGTCAAACACGATCTTAAATAAAATACAAACAATCTTATCCTTATATGTTAGATTATTAATATAGATGATTTATTACATGATTTACCAATTAACTTAGTAGCAAGATTTTACTGATTTACAAGAAAATTTCTCATGTTATATTATAACAGGATCATAATTTTTTTATATATATAAAAAATTCAAATTCAAATTTAATGATTTCATTAAACTTAACTTGATAAGTTAAATTTAAATCTTCAAATCATATGTTTTATATAACATGAGTTTTAAATTAAATTATATTATAGCTCCTTTAATATGATACATTTAATTTAAAATGTTAAAAAAACTTAAATAATTAGTAAAAATATAGTTTGATTTTAATTTTTTTAACATAATATATTTTCTTAAAAAATACTGAGAAAATAATATATTAAATCAACTTGGATTGTGAACTTCACCAAGTTTAATATTTTTATTTTATTTAAATATTTTTATTTTATTACATGATAAAAATAAATATTTATAAAATCTAGCACTAGCTTAATATTGAGAAATTTTTTTAAGACCATGATAACCTTTTAAAAATTAAGTTGAAATAAATCATAAGATTTAATTCTTAATAATTATATCTTTTTATAAAAGCTTAAAAAACAAGCATCAATCCAAAATTGGTATATTTTTATAAAATTAAGATAATTTTATAAAAATTAAATTAATATAAATCATAAAGTCCAATTCATAATAATTATATTTATTTTCGGAACTAATTTTATTTAAAAATATGATAAATCATTTTTTATTTAATTGCATGATAGTTAAAAAATAGAAAATCGTAGAATGAGTATTAACTCAATATTGTTATGTTTTTCTAAAATTATGATAATTCCATATAAAAAACCTAAAATAAATAATAAAATCAAATTCCTAATAAACCTAACATAAAAATATAAAAATTCTTAAAAAAATATATTTATGTTTTAATTACATAAAATGCAAGTGAGGAGGGGAAGAGTGACTTCACCTCATCAATTCATTCTTATTAATTTCTTAAAAGATATTAGATATATTAAAAGTTGTATTTTATTATATTAATATATAAAATTTATTATAAAAAATTTGAGGATATTTAATTTTCAAATTCCTCAAAATTAAAAAAAAATCATATTTAATTAAAATCTAAAATAATTTTGGATAGTTTTATCATCTATACTCAAATCTATTAGATAAATACTTTATTTCTATAATCGAATGAACTTTTTTTTTCTTCACCATATAACTCTAATCAAAACGGAACTAGATTAAAAAAGTTATAAATTTTATATTTTTATTTATCTATTTTGAAAAATAATATTCAAAATCGAATAATAATATTCTTTTATGGTGAAAAAATGGGTATATTTATAGTATATTCAATGAAAAAAATTATATATTTTTAAAGAAACTTAACCACCGAAGTCAAAATTTATAATTCATGAATCAATGACACTAATCAAATAGATTGAATATTCTATGGTCAACATTTACACATTAAAATTAAATTTTTCTTTACAATCATGCTAAAAACAAACCATCCGATGTATATTTTTTTTTTTAAAAAAAATGTCTATTGACTCGACAAAAGCAAAAAAAAAAATGTCTATTGACTCGACAAAAGCCCAAAATAGAAATAGAAATAAAAATAAAACAACAAGAAAACGAACAATCTGTATTTATCACATTATTAATATAATTAGCTCATTAATTACATAGCCTAAACGGCTAAAACTAGACATAGAGAGACACTCTGAACAAAAAAGAAAGAAAATAAATAAAAAAAAGCTCCCCCCCTCTCTGCCTGTCCCCTGCCGCGACTCTCTGTCGTTTGCTTCTCTTTCTAAAATCGCTTGATTTTTCAAGAAAACAAACGCCATTGTTAAATAATTTATTTTTCTTAATATCCCACCAGATCCATTTCGCTATTCAATTTCGTGATTTGATCTTCGGAAGCCATAAGAAGGCACTTCTTTCTTATTCTCTTTGTTGGCTCTTTTTTGTTCAATGTTAATTTTTGCTGTGCTTCATTAATTAGTAGTTGCTTAAAGAATTTAGGATTCTTCATTTTTTGTTAAGCTTCCATCTGGGGTCTCAATAAAATTCGAAAACGTGGTGGAAAATCGCATTTTTGATGTTATTACATGATCTGTAATTTGTTGTAATGTTGTTTTTTGGGTTCAATTTGGTCTAATCCTTATTGGATTTTTGTTTAAATTTAAGGTGATCGTGTTTACAGCTTAGTTTTGCATGTTTTGTGTTGCTGTAATGACTGCTTTTGTTGACTATGAACATCACTGTGCATAAAAATGTTGACTTTATGTGCAGCTTGTAGTGCTTATTGTTTACAATTTGACAGGATTGGAAAAAATCACGGCGCTTGTCTGTGGAGTCTTTAACATTGAAATTACCTGTCTATGTAGTCTTTAAAGGTTGATTGAGTGGAATTTTTGTTTTGGATTTCTTACAATGTTTTGAGTTTTACAGTTGTTGGGTTGTGTGCTTCTTGTTTGATATGTAGTTATCGGCCTCTGTAGTCCAGAGGTTTTCTTTCTTCCTTGCTCTTCCTTATGGATCTTAGGCTTGTCTAGTGCATAATTGTATGGTTAATGAGATCATCAAGCTTTGATTGTATACAATGACAATTGGTTCATTTGTGCTAGCCATGTATTTATGGCTTCAGACGAATGGAAGCAGTAAGTTTTTGTAGAGCAATAATGTAAATAATTCTATGGCTATTTAGAAAACATAATGTAGAAGAGAAGTAGGTACCAGGAGACAGTAACCTTTGAGTGACGAGTAACAAGAGTATCCTTAGGTTTCTTCAGGGAAGAATTGCAACTTGTCCAAAAAGATGACATTAATTCTCTCTTTTGATTTGATTTTTATTTTTTTACCCGTTTTCTTCTGATTTCCATATGTCATATCTGTGGTTAAGATGGTGTTACGAGATCATAATGTGTTAACTCCATGAAAATTTTATTGGGTAGATTGCTGGAAGGATCTGGCCACAACTGTGTGGTCCTGTGGTGAGCTTAGAAGCACGAAACTGGAGGTGAGATGCGGTTGGATTAATATAGAGGGAGAAAGGCTGTTAATGGAGTCAAACAAGGGATAGAGGAGAAAGGAACCCCTTGTTATGAAAAAATTATGGCCAATGGAGTTAGCTTAATGCCGGAAGAGAAAGTGTTGCTTTAAATTCTCTAGCTTCTGGCTCCATTACACTTGATCTTCTTCTCTTTACTTTCTTTTTATAGGGGTACATTATCTTAAACTATGGTAAATTAGATGCTGATGCTTTCTTGATAATGCAGGGACTGTAATTCTGATTTTGAAGAGCAATACTGGATTCCACTAAGAAAAAGCACCTGGTAGAATTACACAAGTGGCAGGAAGCAGAGGATGGAGTAGATGTTACTACTTCCTACACTCTCATGAGGCCCGCCAACTTTAGCTTCAGAAGATAGATATTTCCTTGGGTGCCAACATGTTCTATTTAATTACTTAACTGTTGCCCTTGTCCTATTATATTCCTTCCCTGCCTTTCAAGTTTCCTTTGTATTCTGCCCTCATTTTTGGATATTCTAATTCCATTTCCTCGTCTTGTATAGGGGAGCTTTTGATCCTCCTTAGGTAAATATATAAGCTCCCCTGAAAAGATCTGCACTTCAGAAGGCTAGTCATTATTGATATGCTTCTGTAGATTGGCAATTCTGTAAAAGCTGAAAGATGGCCTTTTACTCTGAGGATGACAAAGCAGATGATTACCTTTTTAAGATTGTTTTAATTGGTGACTCGGCTGTTGGGAAATCAAATTTGCTTGCAAGATTTGCTAGAAATGAATTTTACCCTAGTTCAAAGTCAACAATAGGGGTAGAGTTCCAAACCCAAAAGATGGATATTAACGGAAAGGAAATTAAAGCACAGATCTGGGACACAGCAGGTCAGGAGAGATTTCGGGCTGTAACTTCTGCATACTACAGAGGTGCAGTTGGAGCTCTACTGGTTTATGACATCTGTAGGCGCCAGACATTTGACAGCATTGGCAAATGGCTTAACGAACTTCAAAGTAAGTTTCATAGCAACATTGGCTGGATATTTGGATCTTGTTATCTTTCCTGTACAGATTGATGTTTGGTTTGACCACTATTTGGTGATAGTACTCTTAAATTATGATTATGACGAGCTTTGCATAATGATTTGTTGTTTGAACCTCTATGACGACAACAGTTATTTTGGTACTTTTCCGTTCAAATGGAAGATTGATTTTTGATTGGTTTTCATATGCACAGCTCATTCTGACATGAATGTAGTAACAATTCTTGTCGGGAATAAATCTGATCTAAAGGATGCCAGAGAGGTATCGACAGCAGAAGGCAAGGCCTTGGCAGAGGCGCAGGGTTTGTTCTTCATGGAAACTTCAGCGCTCGATTCCTCCAATGTTGCTGCTGCCTTTCAGACAGTTGTTAAAGAGATCTTCAATATATTAAGCAGGAAAGTTATGATGTCGCAAGAACTCAATAAACCAGGTGCTCCCGAGCTGGGAAATGGGAAGACCGTGGTTCTAAAGGGAGATGGGGATCAAGAAGGTAATGCAGGGACTAAAAAAGGATGGTGTTGTTCATCTTAGCAATCAAACGATGCCCAATTACTTCTTTTTGCTTGTTTCTTTGACCATAGTCTGAATTTGCCACTCATGTTCCATCCCAACTTCTTCTCCATCTGTTCAGTTCCCTCATTTTGGTCTATCTAGCAGAATGCTTTTTACTTGCTTCTCTAAACTAATGATGGTTCAAGAAGTTAAATTGAAGTAGCGAATGTAAATTGCAAAAGAATTACTACATCATACATGACAGCTCCTGTCTTCAATTTTTTTTTCCCTGACCTCAACCTTGGTTTCATGACATGATTTAGCTCCTGTTGTCTTAGTGGATTTCGGTTCAATTTTTTTTTAAATAATATTTTTTATATATTTTCAAATCATTTTAATATTAAAAAATAAAAAACATTATCTTAATTTAATTCCATGACAACTCTTGTTCTGGGCTTGGTCCGTTTTCATGTGTGTTGGCTCGACCTCACATCAGGACAAGATGTTATAACTTGACATTTCAGTACCAGGTTTCATATCAATGAAATACCGGTCTCGTGCTTGGTTGCTTTATGACTTGCTTAGAAAAAGAAAAATATCGTTTTTTGAAAATAAAATCTATTAACTCAATGATTCGAGAAAAAATCTAACAAGCTCTAAAAACAAGGGCGGTGAGAGTTAGATTTAAAAAAAAAAAACAAAATAAAATTAAAATAAAAAAAATATCCAAGGACGGTTCCGTCTTCGTGGAACAACATCACTTGAAACAGCGATGGTTCAACTGCTCATGCTGCCACTCAACATGTCGGAGAAAGAATACACCACCCAGATTCCAGCCCTTAGGAAAAAGAAAAGAAAAGGAGCGCACGTGTTGAAACAGCGATGGTTCAACTGCTCACGCTGCCACTCAACATGTCGGAGAAAGAATATTCCAAACGACGGCGTATGTTAAGCAGATCAGAGCGCACTCATTAAACGACACGTCGTCAAGTCCCTTCCCTATTATATACAACACAACAGCAGTTATTTCTCTAGCCACGCCTGCCTGAATAATTCTTTCTTAAAAAAGATTAAAAAAATGGGGAGATTATACATAGAGACGGTGCAGAATAGCGGCGGAGAAGGAGGAGAAGGAAGAGTAAGGAAGATCTTCAAGTGCAAGTGGTGTAAAGTAGAATTCGCCTCTTATTACGATATCCTCTCCAAAGATTTTCAAGGCCGGTTTGGCCGTGCTTATCTCTTCAGAAACGTGTATATCTTCTCTTCTCCTCTCCATTATTTTTTTTTAATTATTTGGATGATTTTTAATTATTTATTTTAAAAAATTTGATAAATTGATGATATGGGGGATGCAGGGTGAATATTTCGCTCGGACCCAGCGAAGAGCGATTGCTAGTGAGTGGATGGCATACCGTTTGTGATATTTATTGTACTTCTTGCCAGCAAATTTTAGGTTGGAAATATGTGAGTATTTTTTAATTTATGTTCATTTTATTTTATTTATATTTCGCTAGGCTGTGATTAAGCTGTTGATCAGTATTAATTTATGGATTCTTAGTTGATTGATTTTAATGGAATCAAGAGAGATACTTGCCAGCAGCATTTGATCATGGGGAAGTTGATGCAGCAACAGTCTGTTAGTTGCTTCCAAAAGCTTAGACGGATGGTCTTGGGCAAATTTATTCTCATATCCCACTAGATCTTAGTTGGAAATTAAATGGGGGTTTTGTGTGGGTTATCTTATCGTGGATCCCTAGTGGCTTTGTGCGGGCTGCCTATCGTTTGTCCCAACACCTAGGATTTCCATACCAAGAGGAAGAGGATGCTCAGGCATAAGAAGTAATGGCCTAGGTTTGTTTTGATTTTCAAAATAAAACCTTCTTTAATAGCAATCCCCATCTCCTCCATGGATAGGTAGCAATGCATGATAAAATGTGGTTTGATAGAGAATGTTTGTATTTATATATCCTTGTATGACAATTTCTCATTTGGTTGATGATAATGCACCTCAGAATTCAGATTCCGCTAGTTCTGTTTCGGGAGCCCTGTTTTTCTTACATTGATCCTTGTTGATGGTAATGATTGTAGGAGAAAGCTTATGAAGAGAGCCAGAAGTACAAGGAAGGGATGTACATTTTGGAAAAGGAACGGATGTTGAAGGAGGGCTGGTGATGTTTTGAAAAGTAAGCATAGAGTTATTGGTAAGCATTAGTAAGAAATAGAATTTGTAAGAGGGGCATGTAACTGCTCTGCATCTTTGAGTAAGTTCTTGGATTTTTGAACAACTCGATACTAGAACATGTAATTTGAACTCCGAATTATCTATCAATGAACACTCTTATTGTGTTTGTATCACTTTCTTGTTTTTCTTTGCCTATAATATTCGTGTTTCAGGTTAAAGATGTAGAGCTCAATTCAGTGTAATTTGTGACATCTAAAGACAGGGAACATGGTTGTTAATCCCACCAAAATCCATCCAAGCAAGAGCAAGATACATGTAATGGAATGCAGGTTGGGCTTCTATCTTGAAAATTACCCTTCGAACTATTCCTGTCCTATAGTTTTTACTAGTCACGGTGACAGCAGTGGGCCGGATCAGAAGTCAATTTCAGCTATGGGTTTGAAAATGTGGCCTGTATGTTTAATAAAGTTATACTTAATAATTATATGTGATAATAAATGGTAAAAAAAGTCAGTGATGATAAACAAAGACTGGACCGGATGTTAAGCGATGGATACAGATAAAAAAACATATGATCTCAAGTTTTGTCGTGCTATTTAACATTATTTAATTATATCAATATTGTTTTTTTTAAATAAAATAAAAATTTGAATCAAAAGCCCTAGCCTCACATTCAACTATATTGGGGTTGGCTCGGCATGATATTCTCAACCCAATGGTTATAATTACTACATCTTGACTCATTTAACACTTGATACATCTAAAATAAAAAATAACAAAATTAAGTTGTGATTGTTTTAACCTTTATCTAACTTAATTGAAATGATGAATTGTCCAAGGTTAAAATTAAAAGAAAAAATTTTTGAGAATGAAATGAAAAGACAATAATATATTATATTGATAAAAGTTAATATATGAAATTTATGACCAAGTTATCAAATGTAATAACCTTAGAAAAAAATAAAAAAAATTTATAAATATAAACCTCCGGTTATAATTTTTCTATATTAGTAAAATATGAGAAATTAACTTGATAGTAAAGTGGGTAAATTAAATTAAGAAAAAAATTTAATTAATGAAATGAAAAGGGTGTATATGACTAAATTATTAGAAAGAAAAATTTTATGGAGGTAAAATGAATATGTAAGACTAAGAGGGGTTAATGTGCAAATAACAAAAGATTAGGGGTTAGTATACAAATGATTAAAAAAATAAGGGTCAAAATAAAATTAATAAGAGGATGGCTCTATAAATATCCTTGCATTCTTTCTCTTTTGTCATGGACTTGCAAGAATAAGAGAGGGGTTAGGGTTTTTTGATTTCTTATTCTCATTTATTAATGAAATCTTCACCAAAAAGTTAATTTAGAGTGATTAAAAGAGTCAATAAGTAATTAAAAAGAGATATTTGGGTGGTTTAGAGAGTTGAAAAGAAGCTCGTAAGAAAATATATTAATGACATAAAACTTAGACAGGTAAATCTTGTCTACCATTGGATTATGATGAGTTCTAGGTATATTGTTTGACTTAATGTCCTATACATTCTTATAGGGGGGCTTTCATTATTAGTCTCAATTAGAGAGATATCACTGAAAAAAATTTCTGAAAAAAACACTTATGAACAATTTTATTAGTCGACTGTTTTCTCTTCCTTTCACTGTTGGATTGGGCTGAAATATGAATATACTGTTTGTCCAGATGTGATCAAAATTCAAAACAGTGGAGATAAGAAAAAATCTATGAACAAAAAATCTTATTGAATTGTAGGTCTATAATTTTTAAATCAGTTAGGTTAAACCTTATTTTCTAGTAATGTAATTATTGGATGAAGATGATATTTGAATATGTTATACTTATTATGATAACATGTGATTTGATTGTTGGGAGTGTCTTGAATATTATTCTTATATTAGTTATGGTTGTTTTAAATGACAGGCAGAATTGGTTTTGTATGAACCTGAAATGAGCTAGCTGTTTTGAGAAATGGCTAGACTAATTCAAAAAATAATTAAATTGTTTTTCAACATGGTGAGATCGTTTTGGTTGCTGCTTAATTTTAACTTGATTATATGTTGTGGTCTTTTCTTAGGTTTCTTTGGTTCTTTTAGGGTGGTTACAAATAGAATTTAAAATGTTGTTCTTCATGAAAGTTGTAGGTATAGATGGTACCTTTCAAATAAAACTAACATTGCTTAATTTGGAGTTATATAGCTCCAAATATGATCTAGAATTTAAGTGAAGGTCTAAATCAATGAAAATCTAGATATGTTTCATATGCTATTATGATTGTTTAATTTGAACCTTAAAAATATTTAATTTAGAATTGATTTATCTATAAAGGTTGTAGGTATAAGAGTTATCTTTCAAATGAAATTAACCTTAATTTAATTAGAGCTACGCAACTCTAAATATGACTTGAAAACTGAAGGAATGTCAAAATTAATCTTTGTCGAACAAATTTCATTAAGTATGATAACAGGTAAATCTGAGTATGTTAAAGGTATAATTAAGTTTCTTGCCATCTAGTAAAGTTGTAGATTAATAATCTTATATTTAAAAAGTCAATCCAAGTTCAAAACTGAGGTCTATAACTCTATTTATAAATAAAATACAAAACAATGCTCTTGAGTAAAAAGATGGGGATAGAAAGTGTAATGAGAAAATTTGTTGAAGGTGAATGAATTCTTAGTAATGGACTTTTGTGAATGAAAATTTAATGATATAAGAATTTACATTATGGTAAAGTCATGAAAAGTCATGAAGTGATACTTATAGTACCTCTTAATCCAAAATAAAAAAGGTGTCTAAAACAGATTTGTCTATAGTTATGTCTAAAGCAGATTTGTCTATAGTTAGAGAAGGCTTGTTTAGATAGAGAAGCAAGTTAGTTCTCTACACTTTATTAATTATGTTATATTTAGAATTATTAAAACATCATTGTTAGATTTTTTTTATATTCAATTATATTATTATCTGATATAAGATTGTTTCCATGTTCTGGTTTAGATGACTAGTTCTTAGTTTAAAAATTAGTGCCATGTTTTAGGATGGATGACTAGTTCCTCGACTTAAGAACTAATACCTTATTCTCGACTATGAAAATAGATATCCTAAATATAATTAATGCCTTATTTCTAGGCAATAAAAAGCTTACCCTGAACGAGGGTCTCTTACCTGGGTCTGGGTTAAGGGATTGTTTTAATTTATATAAAGAAAGGATAAAGATGAATTAAGTTAATCATTAACTTAATTCTTAATGGATGTGTATACTTTAAGTTATTCCATAAGTTTATTATATTACATTGAAAAACATTTAAGGAATATTAATTAATGGTATACAAAAATAACTCTAAAAGTTGTAATATATATATAAGAAGTTGAGCAATGACTGCATGTATTTATAGAGGACATTATAACCATATTGATGATGACTAAGGTTTTGTGATGAAACTTAGTATCGTTATAATGATGACTAAGGGTATATGATGAAACTTAGCATCACGATGATGGTGATTAAGGTGGTATGTGAATTATACAAAATGATTGTAGTGTCAATAACTTAAGATGTATATAAATGATACTTAGTGATCTTAGTGTTGATAACTATGATGGTATGTAAATAATACTTGGCAATCAAGGTAATAATGGCTAAGGTGTTCCTATGACTCTAATACTTAATCACCAAGGGATGGTAACTAAGGATAGTGCATATTAGTATACTTAGTCCCTAGAGGCGTGTAAGTAAGGTCACGATTTAAATGATTATATAGTCATTGAAATGATTAAAGCAAACTTATGGTGTTAATACTTAGCTGTTATAGTATAGGTAATTAAGGATACAACATATTTGGACACTTAATCCTAGAGGAAGGTGACTAAGGTTACGGTGCAAATGAGTACGAGGTCACCATAAGGTTAATGAATATGGTGGAGACTATGATATTAATAATGTCAATATGTAATTGTCAAAATATTGATCATGAAAAAGATACATTTTTAGTTATTAAATCAACATTGATATTATGAATTGTTGAGGATACCAATGAATAAGAAAATCAATTATGGTTTATCAAGAATAATGATGATTACGGAAATAAATTATGAATTATCAAGAATAACAATGGTTAAAGATATATTTACGATAAGGGGATAATTTATGACCAAGAAGGAATGAATCTTTTATATGAAATCTACTTGATTTTCATTATAAAAGAATGATGAGTAGAGAACAATTATTAAGTGAGAATAATTGCATGTGAGATTAATATTGAAATGATTATAATACACTAACTTATTTAAAAGAATGAAAACTGTGATATTCTTATATTATCCCATCTTGTTTTAGAATTAAATGATATGATTAATGATGTTATCAAAGAACTTTCTTTATTTAATTATTAGTTATTAAAGGTTTTAGTCGCATCGTTAGCATGTTCTTAGATCATTTTATCTTTCTTGTATATTTCCCTATGTAGCATACGTGAATAATATTAGGTTTTTGTAATAGCTTTCTTTACATGTATGGACTTAGTTATGTATAAATTAAACAATTTATGTGCATGTACTGAAATAACATATCTTGAAAAGAATAGTATATTTGTTGTTCTTGAAGATAATTGATAAGTGTTAGTGGTGACTTATGAGATGGATGAACTAAACATATATGTTCTGATAATTATACAAAAAACAAGTTAAAACTCCGAGAATGGATGTAAAAAATTAGATTTGTTACAATGAAGTTTAATTTTTAATTAATTTAATATTAAAAGATAAAATTAAAAATAAAATATTTAATTAAAAAATAATAAGATAAAAATCCTGAGTCAACTTAAATTATTTATAAGATCATCAACTATTCGTGTATGTATGTGTGTAGAGGCTATTAGAATTACAAAATTAAAATAAAATTAGATTATCAAACCAACATTATACAGACATGATTATAAGTTTATAAAAAAGTATATAGTCTTTAATTATTAGTACCTACCAACATATATAATAATCTTTATTGAAAACTAAACGTCATAGAGCTTTTTGTCTTGGTTTAACAGTAAGAATACTTTTTTTGAGCTGTACACCTTTCATGGTTTAATGGAGTTTTAATCTCATGTTTATCCAAATGAATCCTAATTTCCACAGAGATAAATCTTTACCTGCGTATAATAATAATAATAATAATCTCACAGCCTTCTTGAAATACTAACGTGGAGAGCAAATCCACCTAGCAATGAAGCTAATCCTCCAATGATAGAAAGGTATATGTATATATATATATATAGTCGTTTACATCAATATTGCCAACGTAAAAATTGTGATGAATTCATCGGAGGATCTTTCTTTAAAAGATGATAATTATATCCTTTTCTTGATTTTTTTGTTTTTAATTAAAGTATTATAGCAAGCCGGGAATTCTCAATAGAAATTGTGATTTGACTAGAGATTTTGATCATAAATCAATTGTTTGCACGGTGGGTCATCACCTAAAAAATTTAAATGGCATAAAATACTTGGAATATATTGTCTTAAAAAGCATTAAAACACCAATGAAACTTTAATTATCAACTAAAATCCAATGTTTTAACTTTTTAATTAAAAAAATTATCCATATACTTTATAATAATTATAAAAAAAATAAAAATATTCTTTTTCTCTTCTATTCTTGCAAGAAAGATGTGGAATTGTTTTATATCAACTTGTTAAAAAAAATTCTAATTTTAAATATGCAGGTAAATAAATAGATGAAATTTTTTTAAAATTATTATTTTTTAGAGATCTAGTTGTAAATATATATATATATATATAGTTTTTATTTCAATGCAAGTATCTAAAATCTACTTATATATTTTAAAAATTAAACAGGCTGAAAATATCAAGTTTTATATAAAATTATCCATGGTATTTTTTTAAAATATTTTAATTTAATAAATACCAATAACATTTACTTAGAAATAATTTAAAACAACCTATTAGAAATAATAATAAAACTATTATAAAATAATAAAATAACACGCATGCAGAGCATATACCAAAAACTTAGTATTATAAAAATAAGTATAAAGAATGATGTGGAGTTTACATGATGGTATACTTTGCCCTAATTTAGGAAATAAGTTCAAAAAGACCTTGGTTTAGGAATTAACTAGCTAGTTGTACCGTGCTTTGTTGCAGGTGGGAGAAAAATAGTATGTAGGTATTGCTAAAGCATGCTAGATTATTAAAAAAAAAATGAGATTATGTAACAAAAAATAAGTGCATGTGTTTATTAAAGTAAACAGAAACATATGTATTAAAAAAATATTTTTTTTAAATGATGTTATTTATTTCATTTAAATTTAAGTGATCTAATTTAAGGTAATATTTTTTTTTTAATATTAAGATAGTAAATATAAAACTAATTTTGAACACCCTGGTTTAATTATAAAATCCGCAACCCAAGTATAAACACTATCATGCTAACTTGGCAGGCAAGTTATCTCTTTTTTTTTTCTTTTAATATCAAATCTTTATTAAACTCGAGTTGGATGATATTTGAGATTAAATTGAATAATTATTAGAAAAGTATGGACTAAATTGAAATAAGAAAGCTTAAGTTAATTAGGGAGTAAAGTGAACAAAGAAAAAAGAAAAAAAAAAGGCTAGTATATGCAAATCAAAAAATAAAAGATGGCATCACACTTTGGGTGGTATGGGAAACCTCATATAGCCTTCAAAGATGAGCTTATTTAATGTTGTTGGAATTTTTGTGTCGTAATTGTTCTTTCAAGAGAGACGTGTTTGAAATAGAGATTTATTGTGACTAGGACAATCATTTTTTCTTTTTCTTTTTCTTTTTTTTTCTTTTTTCTTTTCCTTGTTTCCCACACATGAAATTCTTTTCTGCTTGAACAAAAAGGGATTGTGTTTTTTTTTTTTATCAATTTTCAATCGTAATCTCTTTAGTTGTATTAGTTTGAAAACAAAAAATCAAAATAACTTTTCACAAAATTGAGTGTTAATTCAAAATTAGTTTTCTTTTTCAAGGTAAAAACCCCATATTAATTTAAGTGAATCAAACTATAAATTCATATCTTAAATCAACGAAATGTGGAATGATCTAATAAAAAAATCAACGAAAAAAAAGATGGAAAAAAAGAAGAAGCAAACAGTGAGTCTACAGGAAATAAAACAGTAGACCACCTGGTTAACTTAGTGTTTTGTAAGGATTAGGGTTTTATTGTATAAATTAATAGGAAAAGGAGAAAAAATTTCTAGGTCGGTTTCCTACCGCCCACAAGCTGCATGTATATACCTAGCTATTTCTCTATCCACAATTACTAAAGCGAAAACCGTGAGCATGGAGATCTTGAAGGATGGACAAAGAGACTGGACTCAGGTTCCTGCCGATATTCTGGAGTACATAACAAGCAAGGTAAGTGTGGCTGGCTATCATCGATTTTTGTTGGTTTGCACTGCATGGAGACGCACAACATCAATGAGACCTCCTTCTTCTCATCTTCCATGGTTAATGCTCTCCAATGATAGAAATAAGAGAACTCGTAGATTTTTTTGTCTTCATGATTCAAAATTCTACCAAATCCCATTACCAAGAGTGGTGCGTCGAAGTTGGTGTGCTGGATCATCTTATGGTTGGTTTATAATGGCTCATAAAACTCGAGGAGATTTCTTTTTTAATCCTTTTTCTGGTGTTAGGATTCCAATACCAACCCATTACCAGCCTTACTCTTTTGTACGACCTGCCTCTAATCCGTATTTTATAACTAAAGCTATCGTATCTTCAGAACCCACGCCAGAGAATATTGCTGCCGGTCATTGCTTGGTTGCTGCGCTTTTTGAGGTAGATAGTTTAGGTATTTGTCGACCAGGAGACCAAGCACGGACCTGCTTTACGATCAGGTATAGTTTAGGTATTTGCCGACCAGGAGACCAAGCATGGACCTGCTTTACGATTAGCTAGGTCCCTTAATGGCGATGGGGAGGGCCAGGAAGAGGAGGAGGAGGAGGAGGAGGGCGATGTGCATGTGGATATCCCATTAATAAAGGTGAATTTAATAAAAAAAGATGATGAAGATGATTCAGAACTGGAGGAGTATGAGTATGAAGATGTCCAAGAGATAGATGACGATGGGCAGGCTGAGGTGAGGATGACAATGAGTAGGAGATAGAGGAGGGCTTGGATGATGAAGAGGAAACGGTAACAATAATCACTGATATCACATTTTATAGAGGAAAATTATATGCCATATCATATTATAATGCAATTTATATATGTGACGAGGCAAGGTATGATAGTATTGCATGGAGGAGATTAGACACATCACCTTTGAACCTAAAGAAGAAAGAGAGAGGGCGTTGTGATTTCAGGTATTTAGTAGAATCTAATAATGGTGAGCTTTTAATGGTTGTAAGAGTAAGGGATCATGGATTTACCATACAGTTAATAGTTTTTAAGCTTGATGATGAAACAAGTGATCCTGCTAAAGGGGTTAGGCTGGAAAACATAGGCAATCAGATTATATTCCTGGGAAGAAATCACAACAAATGTGTTCCTAGCTGCCATTGACTTTCCAGGCTTCGAAGGAAACTGTGTCTGTTACTCATGTGACCTATGGAACCATTTTCGTGTGCTTCCTGTGGATCAACGTGACTATGCAGACATGGGAGTAATACGGTTTAGGAAGAAGAGTTAAAGAGGAGTTTTTCCCTGAAAATTATGGAGCCTTCATGCCGAATTCAGAGCATTCATTCAAGTATCCACCTATATGGATTACACCAAATCCATGGTAAGAAGAAAGTGGGCTGTTAAAGGAGGGCTGGAGATGTTTTGAAATTGGTTTTCGAAGAAGCAGATATTTAGGCCTTAGTGACGGTCCATCCTACATTGATAATGATTCTATGCTAATATATCTGCCATTGATAACAGAAGTTGAATGCTTGCTGAACTTTGCTAGCATAATGCAAGTTCTTTTCTTTATCTCAAAATATTTTACATTCTGGCCTCTGAGAAGTTGGATTGCCTCTGATGTACTAGGGGTTTAACTGAAATTTCCTCCTCGGATACGAAGGACAAGAACATCTCAACAATTTATTTGTTTTCCCCCCTTTTTACATGAACTTGTAAGTTCTATTTGTGTCATTGGTTGCTGCCAAATGGATTCAGCAACTCATGAGAAGCTCACCGAACCTGCAACGAAGAGATGATTCAGCTTTCGTCGTCACGCATATGTGTGATCAAGATGAACCTGCAGGTGGAAGGGAAATTGATTGAATGCTTCTCTTCGGCATATGATCGGCTTGCTCCTAGCACAATTTCCATGGTCATGTGATATAAATTTCGGCTTGTGTTATAAAAAAGAGATTCATAAGAGGTAAAAAAATGTTTAGCTGGAGAAGGAAATTTAAAAGTGCTTGGATGGAGGTAAAAAAACAAGAAATAATTTTTTTACCTACTCATCATATAATAATAATAATAATAATAATGTTATATCATTCTTACTAAAAAATACACACACACACACAATGATGTCCTAATTTAGTTTGCACATGATTTTCTTCAACTGTGGAATTACTTTAAGCGTGATATAATCACATAATCGAATAAGTTGTATATCCCAAGTCTTGGATAGGTAAAGCATATTTATAAAACCCAATCCAGAAATTAACTTATCCAAGGCTTGGATTGCATTAACCTTACTCAATTTAATTTTTCTTTAAAAAAAAAAACAAGGGTTTTTTCACTAACTCCTTCTAGGTCACCAAATTGACCCGTATTCTCCTGTTTCTTGGTTTTGGCTTCTAAAAAACTTCAAAGATCACTAGTACAAGTGACTTAAAATTAATTTTTCTAAAGGAATCTTTTGAAATAAGCCAGGGTATAAACAATTAATTTAAAATTACTCACAGCAATCACAAAATTATAAACAACTATCAAGCCAAGATTTTCCATACAAGTTATCTTACACAATCTGTGTGAAGTGAAAAAAACACAAAAAAAAAAGAAAAAGGAAAGAGTTGAACCCAAAAACAATACTACCAAGAAGAAGAAAACCCCAAAAATAATGCTAAAAAATTGTTTCCTTTTTTAATATAGCTGTCACCAAAGATGCATCATACAATCATGTTGAGTATACCCCACAATGTG
Source organism: Populus euphratica (assembly GCF_000495115.2). NCBI lineage: Eukaryota > Viridiplantae > Streptophyta > Magnoliopsida > Malpighiales > Salicaceae > Populus > Populus euphratica. Next base: position 106,722 of record NW_011500152.1, read on the forward strand.
ATTTTACATCTTAATAAAATTCCAAGAAAGAAAACCTATATTAGAAAAATCTCAAAAGCTCAAACCATACACAGATTTCCTTGTGACTGCTCTATATGATGAGCAAAGTTGAAACATGATCATCTGGACAAGAAACATGTACGAAGTTCACTTCACCATCACCTATATCATAATCATCCTATGCAGCAATTCCTGAAACAGATGAAAATCAAGAAGACCATGTCAGTTCCATAGAGAATAGTGTTGCTAGTGTAAGGTTTTCCAAGAAAAGAATTTAATCAGCCTTGGTTACATGTACCAACCAAGTTGAAAGTAAGAACTAAGTGATAAAGAAGTACGGACTCAGACAATCTCCATCAGATAATTTGCACATGATAATCTGGATAAAGTGAATGTATCGAGTAACGTTCAGCAAAGCGCCAAGAAATTCGTCTCATGGGTTATTTTTATTCACACACTTTTCTGAAACAGGATGAAATGCAATTTTCAGGACTGCAGGTAAAGATCAAGTACATGTTCAAGTATTTAGGCAATTATTGAAACAATTAGTACATTTGAAATACATTTACTTCATGCATGGCAATTAAGGAATATGTAAGCCAACCAAAATGACCACATTCCTAATGATCGATATTCATATCAATGACAGTGAATAGATGTTGAATCAATTAATCAGTACAGTCAGTCATGATGCTGGAGAGTTGGAGTACTACTATACAGTTGCAATGGGGAAATCCACTGCAAGAGACTAATGCAATTATATTCTGCAATTTTGCCTAAGTTAATCATATTCTCCCGAGTTATGAAAGCTTGGTAATAATATAAAATGCAATGTTGGTGATCAGAGAAGAAATCAACAAAAAGAAGGGGAAAACACTTACCTCTATTTGATTGTCTATTAGCAACACTATAACCACCAACATAACCAGCAGAATTTTTAGTCATAACATCAGAAGTTGCATTTCCAAGCCCAAAACCAAATGAGCCAGACACATCCAGTTCCGAAGGTGAAGATTGCCAGGTATTATCCCCGTATAATGAGCCCTTCTCATAAAAGTCTGCATAAGCCCCATCATAACCACCATTAGATGCAGCATGAGATGATGCTGGTGCAACACCTGTCCTACTGTTCCTTCCATACCCCACTCCTCCTAGACCAATATCAAAATCTCCACCACCAAAGCTAAGATTACTGCTATTGACTGAGCGAAACCCTCCACCTTGTTCAGAATTAGCAGAGGAACCCCAAAGTGCTCCCACACTGCTAAAAGAACCCATTCCTGAGCTCCCCATTCCAAAGCTCATAAAAGAACTGGAGTTTGTGGTGTTAGAACCATGATTAATACTTCCATTTCCCCATAAAGAGTGGGCAATTGGATTTAAGGCAGAACTGCTTCCTCCATTGCCTCCACTAAATCCAATGGGGTTGCTGTACCTGCTTGCATTTCCACTATATGAAGGACTTACTCGTCCGTAGCCAGCATTAGAACTGGTGTTTGAATTTCCCCCATAAATTGGGTTCAACACCTGCTCAAAGTTCAATCCCATCCCATAACCACTACCAAATGGAGAAAAGTTACTCCGCCCAGCAGTAACAGGACTAAACCTGCCATCCATTCTAACACCATACCCTCCAACAAAACTTGGATTGTATCCCTGAGTGTAACCATTGAGGAAGCTACTGGCTCTACTAGGACTATAATTAAAACCCCCTAACTGGTTCCTAGTTGGCCCTGGAGATAACTCTTTAGGGACAGCCCGCTTGACCTCAACCATTTTACCATTGAGTTCATGAAAGGTTTTGTGCAATACTCTATCCACTGCTTCCTCTGAATCGTAGGTGATGAATCCAAAACCTCTTGGCCTTTGAGTGTTGTGATCATACATAACTACCACATCTGTAATCATCCCAAACTGATCAAAGTACTTCCTAAAGTCACTCTCTGTAACTGTAGATGCTAAACCTCCTACAAATATCTTCTTTGTTCGGGCTGGGCCAGGTGAACCATTAACACTGCTACTGTTTTTGTTCAGGGTGTTCTGATCCTCTCTAGGAACTGCCTTCTTTGCCTCAACCTGAACGGAAAGATTGATTAGGACTATGAAAGTTTGCATAAGAAACAGTCCAATGTTTCATAACTCCTTAAAAAAAATGATGAAGAAAAACATTTTCTGCTTGTCAAATGTAAGCAATGGGCACTTGGAATTGAGAAACTTGTTGAAATTTTTAACTCCACTCTTTTCCTAACAATGTTGCAATATTTTGCATTACTCAGAATAATCTGTTTGTATAGAAAGCAGGTGCTTGCATGAGAACTGGGACAGTATATCGACACATTTCATCTCTTTACTTTGTAAAATTTTTCATTCATATTGCATATTATTAACAGCAGTCATAACATCTCCGCAGCACAACAAATTATCAAAACAAGTGTCTAGCAGAGACTCGACTTTATTGTAGATAAGCTTCTCCTCCCTCATTTTTTTAATCAGCTTCAATTTTTGCACCAATGTTTTTTTCCCATTATCATCAGCGATTGATGAGGCATTAATTACAGTTTGTATTTTTTATATCCTCCAATCAACCTCACTCTCATGGAAGCCATTTCTCATATCCCTTAGCATGTGTACTTTTATTCTAAAACAAAATTTTCTGAACCATCTAGCAGTGCTAATAATGGAACATTTGTATCATGCTGTCAAATTCTAATCTCCGATTGCTGTTTAAGTTTGCCAAGAGAAAAAAAATGAACTATGACATCGACAATGCTCATGTTACATTCTATATCAAAGGGAGTAATGCCAGCTAGCTTTCTAAATATTTAAGCTCTGAGCCTTAACTGAAATGGTCAATATTGACACAGAACGAAAAAATTCCCCATCTACCTCCCAAGGAAAAGAAAATGTTTATTTGTTTAGACAATACATGGAACAATCAACAATCCATTGTTGTCATCTACTCTACACCATCATAGATTCACGAAGATGAAATTTATCTTTCTCATAGCATAGAAATTTATGATGATCAGATTAAACCAGCAGTAAATCAGTATCGGTCAAAATCCAAATTATTGAGAATTAAAACGTAACAACTTACATTTCTACCATCTATAAGGTGCTTTTCCATCACAACTCTCTCAGCAACAGCAGGGTCTGCGAAAACAACAAAACCAAATCCTCGAGCACGACCCGTGGCCCGATCCTTCATTATGACAGTTTCTAAAACTTCCCCAAAAGCCCGGAAATACTCCTTAAGACGGTCTTCGTTCGTGTCCCATGAAATCCCACCAATGAACAACTTTCCAAGCTCCATTTCCATTCTACACACAAATCCCAACAATAAAGTCACCAACAAACATTAAAACAAAATCAAAACATAAAACTAATAATCTCATCAAAATATAAATCATTTCCAATCCTATACCAATCAAACACCAGATCTTAATTCTAACACACAATTGGACACCACTGCAGCAAAATACAATCCAATACTCACTGCCACAAAACATCTAAGTCAGCACAGAAAACAATACTAAGTTAACAAAAACAATCAAACACATGATATCGTAATGCAGATTAAACAAAGAAAAACAATACCTTGTCAAAAATACAAAGCAAAGCTTGGATATTTACAACAAAAGGTCACTCTTGGATTAAATCCAAAAGTAGAAACAACCTTTGAGCAATCAAATATCAATCAAAAGCAATCCAGGAATCCTGACAAACAAGCAGAAACATACCAACTTCGATAAGAAAATGAGTACAAGATCCAAAACCCAGAATTCATTACAAAAAAGATTGCTTTTTTATTGGAAATTTACCAGGAAAAAAAAAGAAGAAGAACCCAGATAGGAAACTGGAAGAATCTAAGATCTGCGAGGAAAAATAACAATATGAGAGGGTGAGAGAGACCCTTTCTTTTTTGCTCTCTCTCCTCCCTCTTTCTCTCTTTGCAAGTTACTGTTGTCGTTGTTGTTGATGATTAAAATTTTATCAAAGAAAGACACAAAGACAGAGAGAGAAAATGGGTTTGTTTCCAACAACAAAAAAATGGGTACCCAAGTTTGTGTCTTTTGTGTGTGTGTGAGTGTGTGTATGTATATATAGATATAGCGAAAGATAGAGAGAGGTTTGGCTATCCTCTCGTGTAAGAAAGTTACAAAGGAGACGATGGGGAGGATGGTGACTTTCCAAATTATTTAAACAACTAAAAGAATTAAATTTTGCCACCTTAACCTTTTTCTTTAATTGTTATTATTATTAGTATGTTTTGACCATTGTACGTTCAAGCCCTTTTCAATTAGGACCCTGCTGTTTTGGGGTTAACTTATTTGATTTTGTAAATTTTTATTAAGTTTTTTTGGGTGCGTGAGTGAAAAAAATCTTAGGGTTGGAAAATTGCTTTAGCCTTGAGGTGAGGTGTTTCTTTAGGTTACATTTGGTATTTTAATGTTGCACTAAAAGTATGATTTTTATATTTCTCTAGTGAAATTGTTTATGATGCCTCACAATAATAAATGAACACACTTAAATCATTTATGGTTTGATTTTTATATTATTATATTAAGTTTAAATTCTTTTTTTATGAAGGGGTTTAAATTAAATTGGAGTTGACAAGGAAGAATTTTTTTGTAAATATAGTTATTTGAGTGGGGATGATTTGTTTAAAACTTGATTGAGAAGGTATTTGAATTTGAAATGTAAAAATGTTTTTGACATTCCTAATGTTGCTATAAAAAAAATACATCTAGCTATTAAAATGTAAGTGATGATTGTAATTGATGACCTTATTATTTTTGTTTAACCTTCTTAGTTGTTTTCTTTTAACTGAGTTGTATTGTAAGTTATCAAAAAGGTGAGAAATAGTTCAAAAATACCATTAATCATCCCATGTCTTAGACATCTAAGTTCTTTATAAAGATGACATTTTTGGCTCCCTCACTTTTGGAGAAAGAAATGGTACTTTGTTGTGTTTTTATATTGCCAAACATGTTTTCTATACAAATAATAATAATAATAATAATAATTAGATGAATATTTTGTAAAACTTAGAATTTAAAGGCTTCCAAAATTGAAAAAAAAGAGGAAAAAGGCTTGCAAACATTAATTAACTAATAAAAACTAATTAAGGAGTGGAACTTACTCATATAATTACTCTCCATCAAAGTAAAGTATTATACTTTTTTTTCATCTTTTTTTATTGAATTTTTTTCTTAGTTTTATTCTTCAATAATTGATTAATTTAAAATTAATTTTTATAATTTTATTTATTTATTCTTTGTGAAATTATCCATATCTCATAAAAAATAAACTAGATTGACTCAGATTATTTTTTTATTTTCAATTTTTTTCATTTAACATAGGGTTGATTAAAAAATAAACTTTATAATTTGTTTTAATTTTTTTCTATGAAATTATCTTAGTTACATGATCCAAGTTATAAATTTGACAAGTTAACCTAAATTCACTCAAGTTGTTTTTTTTATGAATTTTTTTAATTAATTCTTTTTTATTTTCAATCTTCAATATTAAGATGATTAGAAATTGAATTTTATAATTTTTTTAATTTATTTTTTTATAAGGTTATTATATTCTAGATTATAACTTAGATCGTGAATTTTGACGGGTTAATCTTGATCGATCATATATATTTCATCTCAATATTTTTAAAAAATTATTTTAAAATTTATTTTAGTAAAACTATGTTTTTAACAATTATTTAGATTTTTTAAAAAATTATAAAGTTGATAAAGTAATATAAAGTCAATCTTTATACTATTTAAATTTTTATATATTAAAAAATCTATTAACAAAAACTAAATTTTTTTTACATAAAATAATAATAATTTAATTTACAATGCAGCAGCACGAGCTAATAATGTAGCATATCCTTAAATAATCCTTTCAATTTATGATGCCAAAGAAACATCAAATATGGTTGTTTTCTTCCACGTAAAAGGATTGTTTGATGCAGAGGCAAGGGTTTGAACTATTCATCCTAACCCATTAATTACATGTTCTTGGAAGAAATTATATATATATATATATATAAGGTGACTTTGAATATGTCCATGAGTTGATGAGTGATGCTTAGAATGAATGAATGTTTCAATAGATAAGATGGCTATTTCTTTCTTATTTCATGAAAACAACTTTGGGCACAACTTTTAATTATAATATTCGATAAAGCTGGAGATGTGTGAAAGACAGAAGGGATCCCTTGTCTTCCCACTCATCCAAAGAACAGATAGATGCATCAACATTAATATTCATTTGCTGCCTCCATATACAGGACTGGTGCACATGCATGATGTCATTGCATTACAATTCCATTGCGTTACCCTCCACTTGCCCTTTTCCTTGATCAAGAATATCACAATAAAAAATAACCTCCCGAGCCTTTGATTATGCTTAGCATTTCCATATATATATATATTACATATTGCTATCTGCTATAGGTAGAAGATTGTGCTTCTATTGACCTAATCACTTGCATTTTCCAAGAACTTGGGTTTAATTCCTTACTGTTTTACCTAATATGGATAATAAAGGAACGCCGAGGTTGAAAATCTTAATCAACATTTATTTACTTTGGTGCTAAAGAGCCATCAGTTGAGACAATCTTGGGCAAATCTCAGATACATGAAATAATTTTATTTATTTTTTTGGATAAATACTTGAAACTCTAAGTTGTAGATGACAGAGAGATGACTAAGATGGGATAAGTTTTGAGGGCCGTTTATTTAGCTAAAACTCATTACATGGTCCCTCTACTTTTACAAGTTCGATCGAACCGTTATCTTTACTTTCAATTTGAGGTGATTTGAGGCCTTTTCTCCAGCTTCATTACTAGCTAAACAACAAATTTATGCCATTTACGCACGCCACCTATATAGTTCTTGTTGGATAATCTCAAATTGCCTTTTATGGGTAAATCAGGGATTAATTTGATCAAATTTAAAGTAGAGGGTTTGATTCAGCTAAATATACAAACTAAGAGAACCATGCAATGATTTACTCTATAATTTGTGCTTAGGGTTCGCAAAAGAGACCAAGCATAAATGGGAAAGGTTTGAGCTATATTCACAACGAAATTAATGGCTAAGAAGTACAAGTTTGCATTGTTAGCATCGAGCATCGATGTGAAACTACCACATCCCCATCTCTCATATTTGGTTTGTTGCCATCATGGTGGACCAGATGATATAATGAAAGAGCTCTGCTATCTCTTTGAAAGGTGTCCACAAAGGGAAAGGGAAAGGGAAAGTGAAACCAAAAGGTGATCTGATTTTAGGGGGGAAAGGGTAATTGATTAGGGTTTCGTTTAATGCACAACTAGGTGATTGCAATAAAAACAATGAAATATATTTAATGTGTGATGTGTTTTTTTATTCATTTTTAAAAATATTAAATTAATAAACAAATCTTGGTGATACAAACTACATCAAGTTTAAATATAACTTTAAAATATTTAATAACTAGTTTTACGATATTAAGTGTATTTCTCAAACTGTACATCAAAATGAACTAAAATTTTACGAGGACATATTAGATATATATAACTATATTTTAGTAAATTGTCAGGTCAAATAAAGTTCATGAACATATTATTTTAGATGTTAAAGTTGCTAGATATATCTTATTAAATCTGTTATACTAGATTTATTGTATAATGTTAGGGGCATATATGGAGCTACAGGTGAAATTTTGTTGTGATTTAGGTTGGTTTGAAAATTAGACATCTCATGTTTTTCAATCATACATGGTATGTTCAATAATTTTTCCAGACGAGATAAAACAACGTGTTTGAAGTCATGATTGAAAATCTACTAAAAATATACAAAAATTAAATATTTGAGCTACATGAAAGAATTTTGACACGAAGACTTTATTTTTGTTATCCCATTTTATTTATTCACTAAATATTAAATAATTATCTTTTTAATTTGGATTTGTTGTAGCCCATTAGACATTGTTTAGGGTTCATTTTATTATTAGACTAATGTTAATTAATTACTAGTTTATAACTATTAACTTGTAGCTAAAAAAAGATATATTAGGGTTAGTTAGATGAAACTATATTATGTTTTTTGGGTTGCAAGTTTCAGTATCAATTTAAAGAATAAATATGAGTTTTTTTCGGCAAAATAACCTTTCTTTACAGGGATATAGATTTTATAATAATTTATTAAAGTTTAATTGACTTCGTGGCATCATTCACATATTTTTTATTATTAGATATAAGGTTATCTCCATATCTAAATCTTTGTTCAATACATTTAGTTTTTAGATACAGAATTATTTTTGAATCAAGGCTCTATTGAACTTGATTTTTAATTTTTTAAGTTGTTATCTACTATGTTGGGAGTTGTTTAATTATGTGATTAAAAAGTTTGCATTACTTGTTTCTAAATTTAACAGTTTTTTAATTTATTAATTATATTGCTGAAGTTATAATTATAAAATTCAACCTATACTATAACTTGATTTAAGGTTTCAATCAGAAGTAGATAAGTTAATATTGCCCAATTTAAAATAAAATTGTGGTGCTCTTAGTAGAAAAGAAAAAAAAAACTTGGCTCATATCCCACCCTAAATAATACTTGGTTAATTAAAAATAAAATTAGCAATAAAAACATCAATATTTAATGTTGAAAATGCTAAATGTTGATGGATGGCCGAGATCATACCTTGCATGGATGCAAAGAAAACCCAACGAATTTCTAAACATTCAATTCTGACCAGCGAATTCAAGATAAAGAGATCGGTACGGTAGTTAAATGACGTGTTAATCTTGAAATTTCATGTTCATAAATGTTATTTTTTTAAAACATCAAATCAATATAAAAATAATATTTTAACATTATTCGGAAAAGTAACTTAGTGTTCATTTGATGCATCAACTCGTTGGAGCTGGTATCTTGGTTATTATAACAAAAGTTAAAATGTGTTAAAAAAATAATGGTAGATTAAAAGATATTTTATAATAGTAGTTTTATTTTTAAATTTTAAATTTTTTTGTGAGAGATTTTGTTGGTTTTTTTTTTATTTTCAATGAATGGGTAATATTTATTTAATTATTTAATTAAAAAAAACATATATAATGTTTTATTATGGTCAAATCTGATCATTCGTTGTATCACTGAATACACAAATGTGCTTGCTCCACATGGTATGACGGGTATAAACAAATAATTATTAGATTATTATCAATGATCAATTGTTTATATATTTTTTTTATTTACTTTCCCCTAATAACTAAAATGTATAATTGTCATTTTTATCCGTTGTTTGTTAAATTAAACACGTGTGTCATACCCAAGCACGTTGTATCTCACATGGCTACATAGTGTTTGACATAAATGTTAGACTTGAGCATCTCAGGTTAGGCATAGTTATCAAACTCAAGGCTAGACCAACACACCTTGAGTTTGACATGGTGTGCAAAACCCATCGTGCTTGGGTCCATGCCAGACTCGTGAGTTAGGGTATGTCAAATTGCACGCCTATGTCTAGTAGCTATGCTAGGCATAAGCGACGTTAATCTGAGTAGGTGATAATTAAAATGTTGAAACTTGTAATTTTTTTTTAAAAAAATATATTTAAACTAATTTTGAAGTATCCTAAATAGAAATTTAAGTTCAGAAATTATTTATAAACAACAAATCATAATAAAAATCTAATTTAACATTTTAAATTTAAAAATTCAAACTATATCTTCCTATTAAAATAATTTATTTTTTATGGTTATAAATTTATTATTCCTTCAATAGAAATTCTTTCTTTTCTTTTCTTTTTTCTCTTTTTTTCAAACAAAAAACTTAATGTTTGGGCCTAATATAACCCAAGCACCTAGGCCTAATAACTATGTCAGATTCAAGTGACTTAGGTCTGAACAGGTGATAATTAAAAATTTAAAACTTATAATTTTTTTATTGTTTATAAAAAAATATTTAAATTATCTTTGAAGTATCTTAAACAAAAATTTAAGTTCAGAAATTATTTATAAACAACAAATCATCACAAATATTTAATTTAATGTTTTAGGTCTAAAAAATTAAATTATATATTCCCATTAAAATAGTTTATTTTTTTATATGTTTAAAAATTTATTATTCCTTCAATAAAAATTACATCTTCTCTTTTTCTCTCTCTCTTTTTTAACTATATTTTTTAACTCTTTGCCTGAGTCTGGTATGACTCATGTGCCTGGACCATATCAAGGTAACTTAGGTTTGACAATAATACCTAGACTCATGGACTCGACATTGATATTATTATTTTTAAATTTAAAAAATTACATAGGATCCATATTTACTTAGAACTGGTAAACAAATAAGATTTAAATTATTTGAGTGTCAGACTTAAAACTCTTGAATTTAACATGACTATTAGATTTAAAGCACTCAAAACATTCTTTTATACTATTAATATTTTTTTTACATTGAAAAAATAAGAATATTGATCAAGATGAGTTGTATTTTAATTTGGTTAGAAAGTTTGAATTAATTAAACTTGATTAAGTTAATTTTAATATTCTTTAAAATTTTGATTTAAAATAATATTATTTTAATTAAAAAAAATTGATATTATTATAGAGTTAACTTTGATTAACTAAACAAAGCTTGTAATCTAAATTTTGACTAGGTTACTATTTCTATTTAAGGTTATGTTTGAGATTTTGATGCATGATATTTTTAAAAATATTTTTTACTTGAAAATATACTGAAATAATATTATTTTTATATTTTATATTTTTTATATTAACACATCAAAACAATAAAAAAATACTAAAAATATTAATTTGGAACTTTTTCAAAAATAAATTTCAAAAATTTTAAAATATTTTTTATTTTTTATATTAACATGTCAAAACAATAAAAAAATACTAAAAAAATATTAATTTGAAACTTTTTCAAAAATAAAATTTAAAATTTTTAAAAATATAATCCAATCATCCTTCAAAAGCATCCATGAATCTTGAGCCGGGTCAAACTCAAATCGGATCTGAAAACCATGGGTATGTTTACCATCCGATAAAAAAGGAAAAGCGAGAAAGAATTTGGTCCGAGACACTCGATGATCACTGGGTGAAAAAAAAACACACGACACCACACTACTCGAAACCTCGAACTCTACGAAAAGAAGCAAACCATAGTAACGAGTCTCTATCTCTCTCTGTGTCTCTGACAGCTTAAAACCTGTCTCTCTGAAACCCTTTAACCCTAAATTTAGCACAACCATGAAAATCACAAACCAATTGCTATTTCAAGAATGAAGTCACTAATCACCCCAACAGTCTTGTTCTCACCAATGTCAATAAAGGCCACACCTTTAGCTTCCAATCTCTTCTTTTTAGCTTCAAAATCCAATCTTTTCTCGAAAACTCAAAACCCCATTTCTTCTTTGCCTCTAAAACGCATTATGATTTCACTTAAGCCTTCAAATCTTCTAATTCAGACTCGGTGTGTCCATTCAAAATCCGCTCTTTCTACTTCTTCTGGTGAAATTCATGTGATTGTTGGCCCTATGTTTGCTGGCAAAACTACCACTCTTCTTCACCGTGTTCAAGCTGAAATCAATGATGGCAGGTTTGATTTTCTGTTGCTTGGCTTATTTTGTGTTTTATGATCTGGGTTTTTGTTAGAATTTGATTTTGTTGTTTGTGTGATGTTGGATTTTTGGGTTTCTTTTATTTTTTGTTCGGTTTGGCTTCATATTTTAGTTTTATTGTTGATATAGTAGCTGTCTTGAGACACATATTAGATTACAGATGGATTGATGGTGTAGTTTGAACTTTAAAAGGTGGGAGTTTGACAATTTTTTTTGGATTGAAGGAATGTGATTATCATGGGTTGACATTGCCAGCTTTCAGGCTAGGAATTTGCGTGAATTGGAGAAAACATTAAAGTTTTTTTGTATAACAGGGAGAATGAATGAAACCATGTGGCTATTATGGCAATTGGGGTTGGAACTGGACCGTGGGAGCTGTGCTCTCCTGTTTCAAGAATGCATTTTCAGGAAAATGTACTAGGGGAGAAGAATCCATGCACAAATGGCTGTTGTTGGGTTTGTTCCAAACAACTATCTGAAGACTAAATTGACAATATTGGATGCCAAATCTGGGGATTTGAAGATCATGCATGTGTTGTTCGATACATTGATGGATAAAAGCTTGATTTCTTGGAATACACAGGTTTCTTGATATGTGCAAAATGGACTTGAAGAATTCAGAATTGGTTTTCATTACAAATTAAGATTCTGTCCTGATGCTTGTCAATAAATAAATGGATAGATAAATAAAAGATTCTGTTGGGATACTTAAAATTGAAATTTTAGCAAGTAGATTACGCATATATCCAACAGTGTTTGGAATTTAGGACTTGCCAATTAACAACTTTTGGTGAGATGGTTTAAAGTAGAGTCCCATGGCCATGGGGAATTAAACAATGTCATATTATCAACAGAATTGTTGTTTTGTTATTCATTCTCCTTTTCTACCTGTCATGCAGAAACGTAGCAATTATAAAATCAAACAAGGATAATAGATATGGATTGGATTCAGTAGTGACACATGATGGGGTCAAATTGCCATGTTGTGCGCTGCCCAATTTGTCATCATTCAGACAGAAATTCGGTCAGGATGCTTATGACCAGGTATCTCAATGTCAAAATCTGGTGATTTGTCTTGTATAGAATGTTGCCATAGCGTTTATTAAGTAACTTGTCTGCACTCTAATGTATGAATGCTAAACATTCAGTTTCCTCTACATCCTTTTCAAATTTTAGTTCTTGTCCTTAAAATGAAAGGTGAATTGCTTTTGGAAGATGTACACTGGAAAATACTTGAACTCTGGATGATTGAGCATATACATTTTGCAAGCTTTTTGCAAGTATACTTGGTAATAAAGACTCACAACAACTACTTGATGACAGCTAGATGTGATCGGTATTGATGAAGCACAGTTCTTTGAGGACTTGTATGATTTCTGCCATGAAGTTGCTGATCATGATGGCAAAACTGTAATAGTTGCTGGCCTGGATGGTGACTATCTGAGGTATATTTCAAGCCTACCACGTTGTTTCAATGATTTTGTGGTTTTCTCCAGAATTCTTGCCCATTACTTTATTAATCATGTGTTTCACAACTTCATATACTATAACCTTCTTCTCAAATTCAATGAAGTCCCTTTTGACCTTGGAATAAAATATTCACAGGAGGTGTTTTGGTTCTGTACTTGATATAATTCCTCTTGCTGATTCCGTCACTAAGTTAAGCGCTCGGTGTGAGATTTGTGGAAATCGTGCTTTCTTCACCTTAAGAAAGACACAGGAGACACAGACAGAACTGATTGGCGGGGCTGATGTTTATATGCCTGTATGTCGCCAGCACTATGTCAGCGGACAAGTTGCAGTTGAAGCTGCAAGAATGGTCCTGGGATCGCAGAAGGTTCAGTGTAGCTCTTGTGTGTAGCTCATCTATTCTTAACATCACCATGCTCTGATTCTGCTATTGTGCTGCTGGTCGCTGCAAATATGTTCAAAACTGAATTGTTAATCTATCCTTTCCCCCCTGCAGGATTGTACATATAGCTTAGATCTTTTGGGAGGGGAAAATTTGTACTGTGATGAATGTAGGATCTTGAACATTTGCAATCAGGAAAAAAAAAAAAAAGCGCTTCAAGCCACGAATTTTTTGTTACTACTTTATGTGGATGATGAAAACGTATGGAATGACCAAGTGCAGTATTTCGGATGGCAAGCTGCCTTTTGAAGCATGGACGAGGACCAAACTAAGGTGTCCATCACTGTCACTGATATCTTTAACAGAAGTCTGCTCATTTCTTACTCGAATCTGCCATGCAACTCATTGTAACCAATGCCCCTTACCTCGATTAGAAATCAAGTAAATTGTTCTGCCTATGCTAAATATTAAAAAAAATTATTAACAAGAAAAAACTTTAAAAATATGTTGGTGTTGAGCTATGTGCGAGCAGACCCAGTTAACTAGATAAGTTTATCCATGATACTATCAATCTAATTTGATTTTAATAAAAATTTAAAATAATATTATTCTAAGTTATTTAAAAAAAAATATTAAAATAAAATCATTTGAATTAACTCAGTTAATTTAAATTAATCTTTCTAACCCATGAACTAAACATAAATCAGGTAATGTACAGGTTTAGATTTTATATCTATGGTTATCGATGAAATACCTAATAATTTTTCAGAATTCCAAATTTGAAGATTTTCAAGGAAGACCTAAAATGGTGTGAAGCTCAGGCCCAGAAGAACATATAGGCCAGGGTTGAAAACCCATCCACCTCCTCTGTCACTTAAAGACCGATAGCTCGGGTGAAATTTGGCTCCATGTTTCCTAGTTCTCCTTCAGCTTCTGTCTCAGAAACAGCATCAATTTTCTCTCTTCTTGTCTTTCTATCAAGGTACGTGATGCTCAGTTACTATTCTCAAAGGGCTATCTTTATTAGTTGTAAAAGCCTATGCTAGTTTTTCTTGTTCACTAATGTTGAAGGGACCAAAGCTCGCACCTGTGAGCAAAACCCTTCAAATTTTTATCAAAACCCAGTCTTTATCACCTTTTCCATCTGGATTTGTTAGAAAATTCAGTGGTTTTAACTCAAAAGATAATGAGTCGGCACATGAGACTGAATGGGAAAGATTACTCAAGCCATTTGACCTTAAAGAACTTAGAAGATCTTTCAATAAGATTACGCCGTTTCAGCTTTGTAAACTTCTTGAATTGCCACTCGATGTGGAAACTTCAATGGAGATATTCAAGTGGGCTGGTACCCAAAAGGGCTATTGTCACTCATTTAGTGTGTACTATTTGTTGATCGATAAGCTTGGGGCGGCTGCGGGTTTTAAGGTTATAGATAGGTTGTTATTGCAAATGAAAGAGGAGGGGATTGTTTTTAGAGAGTCCCTTTTTATTTTGATTATGAAATATTATGGAAGAGCTGGTTTGCCTGGACAAGCTACTAGGTTGCTATTGGATATGAAGGGTGTTTATTCTTGTGAACCAAGTTTTAGGTCGTATAATGTTGTGTTGGATGTATTAGTAGTTGGCAATTGTCCTAGTGTTGCATCCAATGTTTTCTATGACATGTTGAGTAAGGGTGTTTCGCCAAATGATTATACATTTGGGCTGGTGATGAAATCACTTTGTATGGTTAATGAGGTGGATAATGCCTGCTTGCTGCTTAGGGACATGACTAAACATGGTTGTGTGCCAAATTCAATGATTTACCAGACTTTGATAGACGCACTTTCCAAGAGAGAGAGAGTCGATGAGGCCTTGAAACTTTTGGAGGAAATGTTCTTGATGGGTTGCCCGCCTGATGTCAATACCTTCAATACTGTTATTTATGGTTTCTGTAGGCTCAATCGAGTTCTTGAGGGAGCAAAATTGGTTGACCGGATGATTCTCAAGGGATTTACCCCTAATGACATGACTTATGGATACCTAATGCATGGATTGTGTAAAACAGGTCGAATCGATGAAGCTCAGGCATTGTTGAGCAAAGTCCCTGGTCCAAATGTTGTGCATTTCAATACACTGGTTAATGGATTTGTGAGGAATGGAAGATTGAATGAAGCCACAGCTTTTGTGTATGACAAGATGATAAACAATGGCTATGTTCCTGATGTTTTCACATTTAGCACACTTGTTAATGGCCTTTGCAAGAAGGGGCTTTTTGGTTCTGCTCTTGAATTGGTTAATGACATGGATGCTAAGGGGTGCAAGCCTAACTTAAATACATATACAATTTTGATTGATGGGTTCTGCAAGAAAGGCCAACTAGAGGAAGCTGGTCTTATTTTACGTGAGATGTTAACTAAGGGACTTAGTCTGAATACAGTGGGATACAATGCCGTAATATCAGCCTTGTGCAAGCATGGAAAGGTTCATGAAGCCCTGGACATGTTTGGTGAAATGTCAAGTAAAGGATGCAAGCCTGACATATTTACTTTTAATTCCTTAATTTTTGGTCTGTGCAGGGTTGATGAGATGGAGGATGCTTTGGCTCTTTACTGCGATATGGTTTTAGAGGGTGTTATTGCTAACAGTGTAACTTTCAACACATTGATTCATGCTTTTTTGAGGAGAGGTGAAATCCAAGAAGCCCTTAAGCTTGTAAATGATATGTTATTTAGAGGATGCCCTCTTGATGAAATCACTTACAATGGTCTAATAAAGGCACTTTGCAAAACTGGGGCTGTTGAGAAGGGATTGGGTTTGTTTGAGGAAATGATCAGGAAGGGGCTAACCCCCAGCATTATCACTTGTAATATTCTGATTAATGGCTTCTGTACAGCTGGCAAAGTACATAATGCACTAGAGTTTATGAGAGACATGATTCATCGAGGTTTCTCGCCAGACATAGTCACTTACAATAGCCTAATTAATGGTTTATGCAAGAGAGGACGCATTCAAGAGGCTTTGAATCTCTTTGAGAAATTGCAGGCTGAAGGAATACAACCTGATTCTATTACATATAACACTCTGATTTGCTGGCTCTGCAGAGAGGGAGCATTTGATGATGCATGTTTTCTTCTCTATAGAGGTGTTGAGAATGGCTTTGTACCTAATGATGTGACATGGAATATCTTGGTTTACAATTTTGGTAAACAAAGTAACTCAGAGTGTCATACCATCACATATGCTCAGTTTTCGTGACAGAAAGGTAGCTTCTGCTCTTGAAAGATGGAGTCTCGTTTTGCCTCCTTTATATTCTAAAGGAAACTTGTCCTAGTTGGGACATCAGAATTTCTGCTTGGATAGGCCATTGGCTAATATCGCTGGGATTATAATTTATGGGATCTGGAAATAATCTTTGGTGAAAGAAATGTGCGTTCGTTTTGTAGTGATCATATAGTGTTTTGTTCACTTTTGGATTTTTTGAACGTCAAAGGGTTCATGCTTTGCCTGCTGGTGGGATTTTTGGCTGGATACAAGTAAAGGAGATAGGTACAAGTTCGAGCCAGTAATTATTGAGGTGCAAGGCTTCACCTTAATAATGTCTGCCAACAGAAATCTTTAATAGTCCAAACTCAAGGTGAAGATGCCATATTCATCTCTTAGTTTTTGATTTACTGCTGGTAGTCCCTCATTCATAATCCTTTAAAGCTGTGTTTTAAGTCTTAGTTGCGCATTCCGTACAAAAAAGGAGATAATTAAATTTTTAAATATCAGAATAACTTGGATGGATATATTTCTATAGTCAAGCTGTTCTTACAACTAATAAATTTCTTTTATACTAGATAATTGTTTTATGAGCACTGCGTGTATGCAATGGTACTGAAAGAATTTATATGCTTTGAACGTAATTTTTCTTTATTTCCTTGGTTATTGGACATCGGTTGGATAACAACCTCAACTTGCTGCTTTCTGAAGAAACTTGAAGTTATACTCCTTTCTTTTTGGTTCATTCCTGTTATAGAATTCTTTTCTTTTCTTTTTCTATTTTAATTATTTGTTCATTTTTTGCAGAATTTATATGGACTACTGTCTAGGCTGTTTCAGCGGGATCTCTCCTTTCTCTGTGTTTTAGTTAGTAAGTGACTGTCTTTCTTGAATGCTCTATTCGCCTTTGAAAGGCTAGGCAGAAGGCAATTCCTCAATTGCCTTTCCTGTCTTGCTCTACCTAAATACCTTGGAGAAGAACAAAAAAGGCGCCAAATATTGTAGGAGGAAAGTCCCCTTTCCTAGGGCTCGTTAACCACTTACAACTAAACCTTTTGATTTGGCTAATGTTCATAATCTCTATTTTTGTTTTGTTCTGTTTTTCCACTTTTTGTATGTTACTAAGTTTTCCTGTCTTCTCTTGTCTTGTAACAGGACACCAGATGAAATTTCTAGGCACCAAAGGTACCAGACCAACCATTATCTCCAAATGTGAACACTGTTGCAGTGTTTTGATGCTTGGAGACTGCGTATTCATAATTTCTTCAAAGGTTCCATATCCTTGACTTTTGCCCCTGATGCAACACTTCCTAACAAAACTTGCTGGCTGCTTAAGCTTGAGTGCATACCAGCTATGAAATGCCAGGACATCGTGATTCATTAGTTGGCAACTTGACAGAGCTGAAACGTTCGAGCACAACCATAGCAAGCTGGTCAGTCATTATTCTCTTGAGTAGGCAAGCTACAGCGATGCACATGAGCCTTTTTTAGCAGGCAGCACTTGCTCTGAGGTCAGCTGAACTATTAAGACTAGATTTTTCGCGGGTGGCCAAGGAACAATAAAAATCAAGACTAGGTTCTCGTTAAAAGGGGCTGGGCCTCCTCCTATCTTGGAGCGCATCATAGAGATCATTTCACGCCCCTCATTCCCCCAAGTTTACTGCCAGATTTTGTTCTTTTTCATTCAAGTTTTAGATTCATCTCAATTTGTGAGTTGTGATTCATCTCCCTCGTTCTTATCCACTCTACACCACAATTTACTGAAAGATAAAACAAATGAATGACCTCATTGAGGAACATTTTTGGTTTACAGAAGTTCTATAGTTGTATGACTTGGAGAGGAATTGATCTTTATATCTTAGCTGGTTGTTGAAAACATTCCAGATTTTGTTTTAAACTTTTAATCAAATAAAGGATGCTCGAGAAGCTCAGATGCCGATGGTCTCTCGCATTGCTGGACAAGGCACTTCAGCCACAGGCCTCACACACACAATTCTCTTTGAGGATACTGCCCATCCAAACTCTCTAGTGTTGAACTCTCCCCAACTCTATTGATAAAGGATACTGCCCATCCAAACTCTCGTGTTGAACTCTCCCCAACTCTATTGATAAAGCACATTAATATAATTGAATTAAATATTTGTTTAACCTTCTTCCATAAATAAAATTCACAATTCAATGTCCAGTTTCAAAATCATTGAATATGCATTAAAATTCTTAATTTTTTAGGTTCAATAGGCAGAACCACGTAATAAGTAGGCACTTAAGCCATAGGCCTCACATGCACAATTCTTACTTTTTTTTTTTTTTTCTTTAGATTACCATGATATCCAGGCCAGCTTGCGGGCGACTAATCCCACGAATCCTGAAATTAACTATTTATATAAGCAACCAAAAACTCAAACCTAAAATCACAAAGAAAACAACTTTAGATTATCATAATGTCCAAGCCAGCTTGCCCAAAAAATCCTGAAATTAACGATTATATAAACAACCAAAAACTCAAAACTAAAATCACAAAGAAAACAAACCCAACCCATCTCTTCTCAGATTACAAAACCGAACGTAACACATCTCTTCTCAGATTACAAAACCGAACGTGTCCTTTTAAAATCTAGCCTCGCGAGCCCGTATCTCAAAATGATCCAAAGCAGTCTTGCAATGTAAAATCTAAGATAACTAGATTTAAAATAGGGTAAAACAAGAGAAAAAATAAGAACAAAAACTGTTTATATGTAAAAATAATAATGCCTCAGAATTGCAGAATGACAGCAAGGCTTTAAAAGCCATTCAGTCCCGAAAGATGGTAATATGGTATTAAATCTCATCATTGGCAACGCACTAATTAACATTAAGTAAAAAAAAACAATTATAAATATAAATGTTTGTCTCATGGCCAGTCCCAAATTGTAATGGCAGCGACGCCGCTACACAAGGCAATGGAATATGAGACCACCCATTACACGGAGGAGCTCACGGTGGAGGACCTCAACATGCCCAGGATTTTCTTTGTGACGTTTTACTTTGGAATATACAAACATTGATTTAAATCGTTTGCTCCAATTATATAGTAAGGATTTGAAGTAAAAATCCCCGTCACATTTAACAAACAATAACAATCTTAACATGATAGTTAAACAAGAATAATAAAGAATAGGATAAGAACCCAACTTTTACTTACAAAATCAAATTTCAGAAAACTGATCAAGATCAAATCTTTGAGGTTTTTAAGTGCTGATCAACAAAAAACACGAACTGGCATTTACCAATCAGTAAAAAGTCGAAGACTTTTAAGACTATCAAGCATAAAAATCAGATCTTTGAAATCTTAACGTGCAAAATAATGAACAAAAAGAACTGCGTTTTGGAAATCAAGGAAGAAGATCAAAACTTGTAAGTGTATTAAGCTACAAAGAGTTGAAAGCTGGTGGGAGGGAGACTATTTTGTTTGAGAAGGCAACAGCTGCAAGGAAGGCAGGCGGAGAAGGCAATCAAAAGATGACTAAAACCCTAGTGGCTGGGACAAATTATAGAGGTTTGTGGACTAATCTGGAATGTTGGATGGATATCGTGCGGCTGACGGTGATGTGAGGATTAGAAGATAGCCGACAAAGCGTCGTGAGGGTCTTCTAGCTTACATTAGCCAACGACGGGCCTGGTTAATACTAGCTGGTAGCCCCTTTTTCCAGGGCCCAACTCGTTTTTCATAAACAAGCACATGAACTAGAAAATACAGTTTTATTCTCTCTAATGATCTTAACTCGTAAGGGGTGAACAAATGCTTGATTGCGTTTAGGAGTGTCATTTTTATGTTCTTTTTTCAATGAAATTAGATGTTCTACTTTCAATTTATGATAGCATATTAGTCTCATTTGCGTTTAATTAGTATCTCGTAGTAAAAAAACAAAAAATAAAAACAAAAGAGACATGTATTCTTTTACTATCTCAAAAATATATTTATTTTGTTTTTTGTTTTCCTTTATCTATCTTTTCTATCCTAAAACATTAATCAAACTCAACCGCCATGGAAGGTTCCCTGTGTTATGATTCCAATAGATGTGTTGAGTGCTGGTGGATGACATGACCTGTTTATACCGTCAATTGGAATTGTAAAACAAAATCAGAGGATAATTGGATAGTGCATGTGTTATCCTTTCATACAACTGTGCCATACTTTGTAGGACATAAATTATTCTTACCTTAGAGGGTCATGTGAGAGGTATACTCCATGGCTGCAGATGAGTTCTAGAAGTGCGTTCTCGTAGTAACCTTTGCTGTGGAGGATGAAAGGTTTCAACGAGACACATCCTCGTTGATCCATTGCCAATTTCGGACAATACTCCATGGCTTGTCTAAATAGCAACCGTAATCATATTATGTAAATTGTGTTTTTGCAAAACAACAGTCAGACTTTAAGACAACAAATGACAGATCAAGGTGTTTTCAGATCAAAAGGTTGATGTGAACTGTTTAACATCAAATACACATAATTTTGTGCTAAATTCAGTATGTTGTCTGACAACGCGTAAGGGTTGTATTATGTTTAACATGAAAGTACATTTGATTAACTGGCAAATACTTGAACCAAGAGGAAAAATTAGCTGCTAGTGTCCGAATGCAATCACACCATCACTGGCTCTTATCATTGTAATTGTGGATTGAATCAGCTAAGAAGACTAAGATACAAGATATTGCAGGATCACATCTATTAAGTTTCAGCTTATATGTTCTATGTCATAAGAAGACGACCTCAAAAGAAGAGCATCGATTTACCTCATTTTGCTCTAGTTGAAGGACATCTAGGCACTGTAATATATCTCCAAACTGCCTCTGACCTATCCAGATTGCCAAGCAATGAGTTTATAATAAAGATAAACATGAAAGACATAGAAGATTGTTTGTTAAAATGTTATGGGAATATAGGATTTACCCGACTCTACATATTGCTATGTGGAGAAACAAGTTGGAGTTTAAGCTGATCTTTCTTCAATAAGTTCAAGCTGATGATTATTCCAAGCTTTAATCAATGTATAAAGGTGTGTCATCCATATCGGTCTTTCATTAGGGAAAATATGAGACCTTTACAAATACATCTCTTATAATCCTAGGATGCTTTAGCTGCAGCAGGTCTGCAAGTTCTTCACTCATAACCTCTGTAAGAAAACCATAGCTTGGCAAGAAATCAATATGAGACCAAACATTAGAAGGCCCTGGTTGATTCGAAGGACCAAAGAAAGGATTTTGATTACTTACTTCAAAGAAGAAGCCTCTCTCTCGTTGTAGTGCAAAGTTAGCCTTCATTGACCAATAAAGAGTTTCCTTGATTTGCCAAACTGTTCTAGGTGTAGTATTCGAACCACTCCAAGGAATTGTGATTCGAAGAGGAACCATCATCATGAATGCTAAGAACCTTGAAAGATTTGGAAAGATTGTCAAAACCACTTGTTTTAGGAGTTTCACTCAAAAAAAGAAGAAAGAAACAGTTGCGTTCTCCATGATGCCTTCCATAACAAGCAAAAAGAAAAGAAAGGACAAGTAGCTAGCAAGCTATGAAATACAGTCCCTCGACTTAATGTTGATAGAAGTTATGCTTGTATAATAGACATTGAATTGAAGCTAGCTCTCTTCGAAAATTTGAGGTAAATTTTGTCTAATAAACAGACAAACTACTTAAATGCTAGAGTTAACTGTGCTTGGTAATAATGATATTATTAATTGAAATTGGGATAACAACTTTCCTTTGGATGAATAATTACTAGTTCTGAGGGATCGTTTTTGTGCATGGAACAAAATTGTGTTCGTAGTTCTATTTTGCGTCAACAAGGAGATTTGGCTAGGTGGGGTGGGGAGCAACAATCCATGTCTACTAAAAGAAATTGTTTCCTGACAATTTAACTCTTAAGAATTATTATTTTTTTAATTTTTATCCAAATCAATATCATTTTATTAAAGACATAAACTAGAACGGCATCGATTTGAAAGAGGTTCGGGTTGACTTGTCAATATGAAAATGGACCTAGCCAACCCATGACCTGGGGTTTAGGATGCATTTGATGACTATGGGTGGAGCTTGGGCAACCATGTTCGCAAAGAATTTCAAATATGTTGAGGCACTCATGGTTGCTTGAAATGGAACCGCAAGTTCCTTGCCTCGGTATCCTTAATTTATTGCAAAGCCGCCCGAGGAGAGTTGGGGTGTGCTAGTTAGCATAACCCACAATAGTTAGCACAAGTTGTTCAAGTTTAGGATACGCGAAGGACATGGATTCAAGTCCTATCCTCGTGAGCCTCTGACTCTTTAGAATCACCAACTCTACCTGAGAAAAAGGGAAAGTCATGAAGAACTAGCTGTGGTGGCTGAAAAGGACTCTCCTATGCTAATTGTAAATATCAAAATAAAAATAAATAAATCAAAAATAAAAATTTTCATGGCCAGGGAAGTGCACTGGAACATGTTGATGACAATCCTAACAGGCAACTATCATTTGTAAGAAGACCACCTATACACAAGGGAAAATGAAGATATAAGTGCTATTTGTAACCCAATGTACAAGGAGAGCAAACAAAGACATGCATCGCCTAGAAACAAGACATGAGCAAAGGCAAAACTACATGACACCAATATTTTCTTTAAAAAATCAATGCACCCCGAATTCGAGGTATACAAAGCAAATCCTAGTACAGTAAACATACATCAAGATGGTGTTTATGGCTTCTAAAACATTTTTCTTTCTAAATATCCTCAACCAAAAAAAAAAATATACAGAAGAAATGCACCCCAGCTGCTAGGGACAAAATCCAGCTCCAGTTTTAAGCCTTTCATACTATCCTGTAATCTAAAATCCACCAACTCCAATCTAATTAGTTATCTACAATGCTCTTTTGCAGCGTCCTTTGCTTCCTTTGCCCTCCATCTACAGGATAACAAGAAAAACAGTAGTATGGTGAGTCGAGAAGGAGAAGAATTGATGAACTTACTATACTCAGAATGGCACAAGTCTCAAACAAGAGCTGCCCAAACCACTACGGATTTAAAGAGATGTTGAAAATTAAACATGTAGGCATCAATAATCAAGTTCATGGAACCACTAAAGAATTTTATAACAGATAACTTGCTTTTATATGATGGTTCCCACTCTCTTTTGTTATTTCTTTCACTAACCCTCAATTGAATTTGTAGTATAATTTATCTGTATATTAATTAATCCATTTTGCAATTTGAAAACTCAAAAACTACCAATCCTACTCAACACAGCAAGAGCCGTGTATCCATAACTATATATGTATGTGTTAATCATTAGGCCATATGATCAATCACATGCAGAGAATGGAAAAGGGAGAAATCACAACCCATCCCTTCACCCTTTAATATTTCAGCTGGCTAATTAATCCATCTCATCCTCACATAAGCTCAACCCTTAGTCTTCGTTCCGGCACATTCATTTGATGGTTTTTGCGCTCGTAACAGACATGAACCATTTCAATGAAGGGCAGTCGACTTGACTAGTGTCTGTGCGCGGGCATGCATGTGCATGCACGCGCGACAAAATTCAAGATCTTGTTCGCTGCATGGGAAGTACTACAGAGGCTTCACCATCCTGTTTATTTGGTATTCTCCGGATCTTGTAAAGTGTATAAGATAAATTAAAAAACCATTTTAAAATTAGGAAACACACTGCAAGTAAACTTTCCAGTAAGAATCGCAGCAATCATCCATGGAAAATTTTTCTGAGGTCCAAATGATCATAGATAAAAGAAAGCAGATATTGATAGTAAAAGGATTGCATTATAAAGTATTGAATCACCTAAATATGCACAACAAAAGCAAAGCTAGTCATTGTTCATTTAGTTACAGCAAGAGAACATCGAGTAGATACAAGCCTAAGAAAGATTAGTAACATATTCTAACTCACATTATATTCGATTTGAGAAACTTTAAGGTGGAGCTTGGAAAATTCCATCCCTTGTGTGTGTGGCTGAGAAAAGGCTTCCTTTCTTCAATTACACAGGGAGAAACTATAGTGAAATAAATAGGTAAAAACTCATTAAATCTCCAGTCATAGTTCTCTTGTATATGAAAAGTGTGCCATAAGCTGCAAGCACTATGTTAAAACAAATCAAATATTCATGATTATTACCACTGGGGCAGAGTCATTCATCTCCACCATTGACATTGTTAGTCTTAACAACTTTTGGCAGATTGCTATTCATCAGATGTTCTCCCCTTGGCAGATTATGTTCTCCTGGAATAAAGAATTCCTTGATTCAGACTCAGAAAAAGATAGCTAACTTAAACATGTATTTCTTACCATCTGTTTCATGATTGTGATTTTGAGCTGTTGTCCTTGTTATATCAGAGCTTAACACACGTGCAAGATGCTTAACACGATTCAATCGTAATGCTTTTGGAGGTGTGCCTGAACCAAGGTTTCAATACGAAGGTGGAACATACATAAATGTCTCTATTATAACCAACATTAGACACTCAATTGACAAACAATTTGATTCACATGAGACAATCAATTAGCAAGCAATTTTGAACAAATATTTATGATACAGGATCAAATGAAAATAACAATATTTAAGCTTACAATTGGAAGATGTGTCTCCCTTCATCGTCAAATCTGCTGGAATTTTGTGACCATCACCAATATCCAGGGTATCAACCAGTGACCGAGCAAGGTGTTTTATATGGTTTAGACGTGACCTTATAGGTAATTTAGCTAATTTATGCGCTGGAACTTCTAAACCTGTTAAAAAAAATCTATTAGTAAGTACCAAGCTGCCTTCATATCAAATGCATTACAAAAATGACAAGCCTCACCCACGGAATTTGCATTGCCGGCATTAAAACTTCCTTGTCTTTTTTCCAAATCAGCATGACAAACACCATTAGATTGGACAGGAACCGAGATAGCTGTTTGATGATTTTCATCACTCAGGACCATAGGCGATTCATCACTATCCACAAGACCGGATTGATTGATCTGAGGTTCTCTCACATTTTGTGCTCTTTGTCTCCTCAACTGATAGTTTCTACGTCGTCTTGCAAGATGTTTTTCTCTCTCTTCAACACTCATTGCTTGCCTTCTTTGTCTGTCTCGTAATCGCCGCCTTTCTCTTTCTTGCTCCTTTTGCAAATTCCTCAACACTGCTCTTTCCGTTAACTCCTTCATATTCTTCAATTATTTCATAAAAAAACTCAATGAACCCACAATCTGAACCAATAATTCAGCACTTAAAACACAAAATAAACCAAAAAAGATAATTTCTTTACCAACCCAGATACATAAAGCAACGAGCTTTATAAACCCATAATCAAAACCACCACCAACCCATTAATCAAAATCTCCTCGGCATCAGAATTCAAGCATTAAAAATCCAAAAACAACCTCAATATGCAACAAAAAATAACTTGTTAAAGACCGTAACTTTCACATTTTCTTGCTCCAGATGAAAAACTGGAACAACACTATCATCTATAATTCATGAAAAACAGAAGCCATGGCTCATTTCATCCAATTAAGAAACCAAAAGATCATAGTAATCTCATGATTAGCGCTGTAAGGACAAGATAAACATTACAAGAAAACAAAAAACAATGCAAAAAAATTGTCAAACTAACCTTAAGAATGTGATCTTTATAATGTCGGAGCCAAGATTTACTTGTCTTCTTGATTTGTAAGAGAGAGAGGAAAAGAGAGAGAGACGGAGAGAGTGACAAATAAGGTTTGAGGCTGCGCTTGTTTTGTTTCGACCGAGTAGCGTGCTGAATTGTTAATACCAAATTTTGCCAAATCAGGGGGTGATTTGATGCATAATTTAGGCCTAATCAATCGATTCCTTTTGCAGCTAATTAGGACGGGGTAATATGGGCCATTGCCATGTGAAACCATTGTTTTAAAATTCATACAGGCCAGGCTCAGCAGAAACTTGAATTGATTTGGGTTAAAAAAAAAAAAACTTGATTAATCTTGTGATCTAATTAACTTAGACATGACATAAATAAAACTTGGACATTAATTCATTGATTTTTTAAAAAGAAATTGTCAAAATAATATTATTTTAATTTTTTTAAGTAGAGTTTTCTAATTCCTTATTCAGTTTTTGTCTTGATTCAATTCTAAATTAAATCTTAAACTAATTTATAAAACCCAAAACAATTTAAGAAAAGATAAAGTCTTATTCCAGTGTTCTCTTTGGATTTGGAATAGATGTAAATTCACGTGTAATTCATATAAATTTTTTAAAAAAAACATTGTTTTAATCATTTTTTTGAGTAGCATGTAGTAACCACAATTATTTTTTAGAAGAGTTGTAGTATAAGGGAATTGATTGGAGTGGCAAGTTGCGGGTTAGGATCCCAATCCGATTAAAAAAAAAACTTCTAATCCAATTCGAAAAAAACGCGGTCCGAGCTACACTCGCGACACCGAGTCTAATAACTATGAATTCAAGAATGGTCCATTCTCCATACCTGGACACTGAGAACAAAATGCATCTCAAAATGGAAAGTTGGCAAATTCATCATTTCTGTTCTTAACAATCTTCAAAAAATGCATACTTTGAACTCCGAGACTGCAAATAACACAGACCTACTCTTGTTTCATTCCATGGTGGACATGTGCAATGATTTGAGGTTGTCTCAACACTAGCTGTATTCTCCCAAAAAAAGCTAATCCCATTTCTATGAGAATGATAACATCACTACTGATTGTTCTCTAAATGAGAAAAAAAAAGGGGTAAGACTACATTTACAGATTACATTTGAGCTAAAGCTATTCGGTTTTCACCGCCAGGCAGAAGAAGTTGCCATGTCTCTATCTCGCCAGCGAAGGTAAAGAGCCCAGTCTCTCTCCTGGACACTATAGTCCCTGTGGTATTCCTTCAACAAATCTTTAACGGCAGTAGTCACTGAAGAACCCAGTGGGTACTGATTAAATCCTGCCATGGTAAATCGAGACCTCCACTTCGCAAGAAGTTCATGCCGTTCAACCCTCTCAGCTTCCTCACAAGCGATCATATTGACAATGTCTCGAGCCACACACTGCTGCTCTGCATTAATCCTCTGCCTGACATCCATAGAGCCACCAGCGGCAATAGATTCAAACATAGCTGCATAATAATCTAGTGTCTCGATGAATCTTGGAAAGAATGGTTTGGTGTTAGTGTTGGATTCCTGCTCGACAAGGGTCACGATCCTTGGTGACAAACTCTTCACCATCCTTATCAATCTATCTCTGTGATTCCATGTGTTCACACTCTCATCAGGCATGTGGTGCAACACGTACGGAAAATTCACAACCACAGCTTCTCCAGGTTGGACCCTAAGATGTTCCAGTTGAACCTCACAACCATCCATGGCAACATCATGGAACTCAAATGGCACATTGCAGGACTCAGCAACTTTAGATAGCCTTTGTCCCACAATATCAAGTCCTCCACCACGAGCATGAGCTGATTGAGAATCATCAACACCAGTTATATGAATTGCTGGGGGTCCACCTGGCCGGCAAGCAAGCATCTGCATTAGAAGAATCCACTGGCTTCCCTGTGCAATTTGGAAGTCAATGATATGAATTCTGGGTTCGTATTCTACAGCTTCTCGAATGACAACATTAGCTGATGCGTATGCAAACTTCCAATAAGGGCATATCTGATAGAGAATACCCATGTAAGTCATCAAATCGGAGCTGATTGGTGCTTCACACTTCAAGGCTCTGTAGATTTTACTTCCTGAGAGTTCTAACCTTGCCCTAAGCCCTTCCAACATATAAGCACCCAACCGCTGAAGTGGCTCTCCAGAGACTGACACCATTTGGTCCAAAACATGCATTAGTCCTGCTGCTCTTTGTATATCAGCATTTGATACTGCATCAGCGCAGGCAAGGAGCACATGCTTAAGATCCAACCTCGGGATCATTTCCATCATTTGGTTCCAGTCCCAACTTGAATATGGTTCCGCTTGGTATCCTCCACTCACAAAGCAAAAACTGCCGCTGTCAGTAATATCAGATTCAGGCCCAAGCAATGAAATTTCCAACTCCCTCAATTTCTGCCTCAGTATATTGCTGTCATCAGCAGAGGAAGATCCACTCAAAGGAGATCCATATAAATTTTCAGGGGAATGACGAGGATCAGAAATGCATGAAAGTGAACCCTGGGATGAAAAGGGGCTTCTGTTGGATGAGATGCTGGCAGCAGGAGAATCATAGACAACGAAACCAGCAGTCGCTGAGGATGATTCCAGGGTAAAGAATTGTCCTAGACATGTCTCAAAGGAAACACTGGTTCCTTGGCTTCCAGCATCTGAATACATATTCTTGTCTAAAATTTGGATATGAGACAAACCATATGTATCAATCTCTAGCACTGGCTGGTGGTAAAACCCATGGATGCCAGCTGATCGGTGTTTCTGAGAGGTTTGCATCTAGAACTAGCTCACTGATGGGCTTAGCTCAGACAAGAGATCGTGGAATTGATGACTAGCCTTTTCTATCAGAATTGTCACCTTCACTTGGCAAAGCAATGACTTTTAGAATGCCACATTCTATAATCACTGAACACTTATAAACAGCGAGGCAGCTGCCAAGTCTGAATTCACTCGTCACCACAAAACTTTTTGCTGTCCAAAATGCATCCTTATCCTCGGCAATGCATTAAAAGACCACCACAATCTGTTACAAGGACACAGCACATGATCAGTGCGTATTGACAACAGAAAAGTTAATGAAAAAAGAAACAGACAAGTAAGAGCAGGTGATAATCACTATACGTAGAAAGACCATCCAAGAAAATAACGAAGGGGCCAAAGTAACCTGGTATATAGTACAAATAAGTGACCAAATTCAACAGAAAATGAAACCCTAGCACAATCATGGACTTGGCAACAAGGCAACCTGTACAAGCAGGTACGTGAAAGAAGTGAAGAAGTCCTAACTTGGATTTGGGCTGATAGTACTAAGGAACAAAGTCGCTTTGTGGATCATTGCTTCTCCGGGATGACTTGATCCGTCAACTTTTAATAAAAATAATCGAATTTGATCATCAATTACAACCAGAAAAGAGCAAAATCAATGTTCTGGACCATTTTTTTCCCTTCTTTTTGACTTCTCAAGTTGCTGGCCATAGTCACTTAAAAAAGTTCTAAAAAGTTAAAAAACAATTGACCATAAAGTCAATCCGCGGGGAGTATGAACGAGCAAGAAACAGACTTGCGAAAAAACAGATCACTGACAGTTTCGTTGATGGAAACAGCAAAGAAAAAAGATTTCAAGAAGCAAGAAAATTACATCTTTGTTTCGAAATAAATTCTAGCCTTTGGTATATCATGTCCAAGAAATACGAATGCAAAAATTTCTGGAGAGAATTAAGTAATAGCTATTCTATCAGTACAAAATAGGATAATTGAGCAATCAATTTTTTTAAAAAAAGCTTTTCGATCAAACTCCGTAGAAAACAAAGTGGAACAGCCGAAAAAATCTGAGAACAAATACAAGATCTACCATTTAGAAGTAGGGCCTATGAATCCCTTCTCCCTAATCCGGTTTCTGCTATCAATCAACCTATGCAGTTCAACCCACTATTGCAGAATAATTTAAAAGCAGCAACGAAGAAATACGCAAGTCTTGTAAGAACAGACATCGAGTTTGGCAGAAGCATGATCAACTACATGTAGATCCAAATGAAAATGAAAACTGATTCATAAACACATGATTCTCCGTATCGAAAAATATAAAATAAATGGGAAAAAATATATTCCATAATGATAATTGATCATCAACAACCGCTAAAAGTGACCATCCTTGGAATCAGAAGCTATATCATCAACTGAAAGAATAGATTCCATTGTGTTACCTAGAATTTAAACCATTACTTTTAGAACAAATTCAACTCACTCAATGAAAACACCGAAAGCAACCGAGTATAAGAAGAAGAAGAAGAAGACGAAGCAGAAGCAGAAAAGGCACTTTAAAAGCCAAAAAGTGCTTGTAGTGGACAAACCGACACACAAACCAGAAGAAAAAAAAAGGGGAATAAAACAATTCATTCCCAGATGACAAAGCATAAAATCACAAACCAACAAAAAAGGTCACAAAATTAATAGGCTATGAAATTTCCTGTGATAACAAACAGACTGAATGCATCCTGTGACAAATCTAATCGATCTTTCAACAATTTAAAGCACTGATTTCCAAGCACAAACAAGCAACCTAAACATGCCTTTTCCACTCCTTAAATAGCTAAAATCCATGGCAGTTAATACATATCTACAAGTAGTAAAACTTTTCAAAGGATGTGTACAGCTATACCACAAGAACTAAATTTTATATCTCTCCCCTTAAAAGATGCTAACTTTCAATTCAAACAAGAAAAGAAAAGCCATTTCCATGAATTCTAACACCAAACCACATCCTTAAACTCATAAATTCTTAAAAATAAATGAACTTGGACCTCAAATTCAGTCCAAAACATTAGTTAACAAACAGGAACCTCAAAAAGAACCATAACAAGCTCAATTTAGACAGGACCCATCAAGAAAATCATACTTAATCATCACATTTAATGAAATGACGAGTATGTATGTATATATATATATATATATATATATATATATATATATTTGGTGTGAATGAAATGATGAATTCACTTTGCACACCTTTAACTCTCCAAAGCTTTCTCAGGTTTTCAGTTTGTGTTTGATTCTTTCTTGTGCAGCGAGCAAAAGAGAAGCAACCATAGTTCAAGGAAGAGGAAATCTGTTGGCATTTTATGGTCTAACGTGAATGACAAATGCCCCTCGAATTTTATTTATTTACATTAGTACCAACCAAACGTGTACAGAGTGATGATTGGGACGACGATAATTCCTAGAAGTAACGAGCTTAAATGAAACACATGAGAAAAAAAATAGCAAGTTATTACGGTACCAAAAATATATAGAAAAATATCACAATTTAATCTTATAACATAGCATTATTAGAAACAGCGTAATTCCTTATAAATTTTATTATTTTTAACAGCAAAATCTAATTTTTAAAATAAAAATATAACACAACAAGAGGTTTTTATAATGTTCCAAATAACACTACTTTTATATTAAAAAAGATTAAGTGATGTTGTTAGGAGCAAGAAAGTCTAATGGGTTGGGTTCTTTCGAACAAGATAATTTAAGAATTTTATTATTTTGTTAAATATTTCTTTATTTGTGCTAATTTATCAAATATTTTTTTCACAATTGTTAGTTTTAAAAAAAATCACAATAATCACAGCTCTCAAGTTGAATCATTATACCGTATTATATTATATTTGTGGCTTGTAACAACCCAAAATTATTTTGTATTCAAATACAATAAGTAGATCTCAAAGAAGAAAATACAAACTCAAATATGATCAAGTTGCTAAAACTCGAGAAAAAACAATTTAATTTTAATACGGGAAAACAAATTCTAAAACACCATAAATTATATTTGTAACGTGAAGGATTCAAGTGGCTGTCGTACTTTAGAGAATGAATGAATCCTTACGTATTCATACAACTTGGTCAAGAATGATGGTATACATGTACAGCATGGTTATAAAATACGTAATGAAATGGGAATATTCTTGGTATTTGTTGCCTCCATTGGGCATATGGAAGTAGATATCTGAAACTTCTTCTCTGCGTGTGGGTTAGGGGAGCTTATGGGATTTTGTTAGCTTCGTTTTGTTGGGCGTATGGACTGAACCATCCTGCCACAAATGTTGGCTTGCTGTGCTTAAGGTTTGCACTGCATGCCCACTTCGATAAGCACACATACTATGATACTCTTGTCTTCTCTTGGATCTCCTGGGAGTGGTTGTCTTCCTGTCGGGTTTCAGAGGAGTAGAGTTCTTGAAATGGAAAATTAGGTCGTTTTTGTCCATATTAATATGTAGCGCTGCGTATCCTGCTGTTTTTAAAAGATGTGGTATGATAGTAAAAGATTTAAGATTTGTATAATAGGTTTTAAATTTGAGTTAGAGCATACAATTATTGAAAGAGTCTGAAAGTTAAGATTTTAATTATTCATACATTTGGATCCATATAACGCACTTTATAAGGGGTGGAGTTTTTTCTAATCTAAAAAAAAAAGGTATTCTACCATCTAATTCATCAATTTTGAAGCTCATTTTATATATTTTTAGTTTTTTTATGTTTGTTTCCATAAAATATTTTCTTAACTTCAGGAAAAAAAATTCTAGATTTAGTTATATGTTCAGCTAGCTATATAAAAAATTATTTTTAATATGCAAAAACTAAGTATGAAAAGTAGCTTCACCATTGAAAGAAAATTATGTTTATTTACATATATATAAACCCAATTAAAATCTAATAAATGATCATGTGTTATTGAGTGTTGACAAGTCTCACCAACTCGAGATAAACCAGTCAAGAAAATCGTTTGAATTTACTAAAATTATATCTTAAATCTTCAAGAGCAAGGAGGGGAACCTTCAATGCTAACTTGCAAGGTGACATCTGAATTGATAGGAGGAAAAACCCTAGAATTAAGTGCAATCAATCATGGGTTTTAGACTAAATTATTTATTTTCAACATAATGATAACGTGGTCTGATAAATATATAAAAAATTATGAGCGAAGGTGTTGAATTCTTCTACGGGGCAATGAGTAGTTGTTGACCTTACAATAATTAATTCACGGGTATATAACTAAGGCTTAGAACTTGTAAGGTATTTAAGTAAATTAATTATGTTTTCCACAAAAAAAATAACATTATTAATTGACTGAAGTAATGATTTAACGAAGAGATCATTCTGGGATGGATTAGGATTTGATTGATTGAATATTAATTGTAGATAGCATGGAATCAAAAGACCATAATAACATTATTAATATTAACGCTCTTTCTTCTTTAAAAAAAATTCCTGTTAAGACTTTCCATTTATAATAATAATAATAATAATCATGAGTTAAAGATTAAAAAAAATGATCTTCCCCCTATTTTTTTATACTAATTAACTTTCTTTTTATAATACTTCTATGAGTATTGTTTTTAATTTAAGTATATCAATTAAAATTTAAAATTATATATTTTTTTAAGCTTCTAGAGTTTACATCTTAAATAAAAATAAAATAAATTTATCAATTAATATATATATATATATATATTTATAAATTTAATATTTAACCGGTAACACTATCAATCTAATTGATAAAATTACTAAATAATAATTAATTTTATATAACTTTATGAATGATACAACCTAACATTCAAAATTTCTCAAATTATGTAAGATTTCACGGTAATTATTTTCTTTAAAGAGTTGAATGCTAAACTTTTCAAAGCTCAAGAAAATAAAACTTGTATTCAATAAATTATTTTATAAAATAAAGTTTTTTTTTTTTGGCTTTTTTCTCTTTTTGAAGTAGTTGACATTCAAATAAATGCAGAGGGAGCAGCTGCCGTTATGCGTACCCATCAGCAAGACCAGGAGCGCGTCACGAGACGCGGCTTCATGGCATCTTTAGTAATTTAACAGGTTTCCAAGGGCAGTCGTTTAAAGGGTGCATCTACCTGGAAGGCCAACAATGCTTCACATTCTTCGAAGCAACAGCTACTTACTTTTATAATTAATTTTTGGTGAACCTACTTTTCTTTATTTATATTTGAGCCTACATTTTGCCTTCTTTTATTTATTTATTTCCCTAACCCCTTTGTTCTTCGCCCTTTTTACAGATCATAGAAAGCTAAAAAGTATGGAATTATGTAGTAGAGATATACTAATAAAAAAATATTTAATTTTTTAAAAAATAGACGGTAAATAACAACATACTTATATTTACATTAATTTTAGAGAGATTTTTTTTATTTTTTTCAAGACATGAGATATAAATAAATATATCTCATCTGTGTTAATTATTCTTCTTTTATTTAAAAATAGTAATGTAACACTATTTAAGATATTGAAGTTACTCACCCTTGAATTTATTTTATTAAAAATAAATAGAATACTATTTGTTTTCCATAATTATTAATTTCTAATTTAAAAATATGTTGAGTTTTTTTTTCATGGTTCTTAATCCCTAATTTAGAAATTAGTGATACTAATAATTTATGTCTAAGAGGTGTTTTGAAAAGATAGGATAGATTATGATGATGATATGACAATTAGCATCTCCTCCTACTCCACTCCACTAAAAAAAAAAAGTAACGTGCGCGCTACGACCACGACGTTACTGTAGATCCTCGTCAATCATTTTCATCAGGCATCACATCACATCACATCATAACTATTACACAAAACGAGTAAATTGATTCTAGCCTTTGATCAGTAAACGAGTAGATAACCATCCAGTTACATGACGGCATTTTTGTAGCATGTGTTTAATGTTACCTCGTTCTTGGGTTGGCGCCAGCGGTCTTAAAACCCCATCCAGGTAAGGCTAGTATTCCCATTGAGAGTGTTGAATCTCGATTTTTTTTTTTGGAAAAATAAAGTAAATTGATATTGTTTCAATTAAAAATATAAACAATTTGATAGCTGGATTTTATTTCTAACAATCAAGTTTTTTATTTTTTTTATTTTCTTAACTTAAATGAGCTCATATCCTATCCCATATTAATGGGGTCTTAAAATAATTCAATGAATTATTGTATATTTTAAAGTTATGTTTAATATCTTAATTTTTAGACTAATTTTATCCGACTTAAATTTTAAGCTCGAACCTCATTAAAGAAATAACTTGATTAAATTATATATTAAAAAATAAGATGAAAAATTTAATTTTACAACAAATGTATTAGTGCAGTATATTTTATTGTTATATAAAAAATTTCAAGTAAATTATGAAAGCTCAAGAGATTCATTTAGCATTTATAGCTATAATTATTTTTTTTATTTATAGTTAAAATATTTTTTTCATCCTATAAAAAAATTTAATTTTAAAAGATACTCTTCCTTGTTTTTTTTTCTCCTTGTTATTTTTTGTTTTTCAAGGATAATAATTATCTTCAAATCAACTAACAAGTCAATTAAAATTAATTTTTTTTCTAAGCAATTTAAAAAACACATTAACGAATGATAATTATAGTGTTTTCAAAAGTTTATTTATTTGTTTTAAAAATTTTTTAATAAATAAATATTTTTAGTTTTTTATTTATTTTAAATTAATAAATATTAAATTTAATAAATAAATATTTTTATTTTTTTATTTATTTTAAATTAATAAATATTTAGTATTTTCAAATCATTTTGATATGCTGATATCAAAAATAATTTTTTTAAAATAAAAATAATTTATTAACATATATTTTGACATAAAAAGTTATTTGAAAAGTAAATATATCCACACTAAATTCAATCAATTTTCTAGATTGAAATCTTTTTAAAAATATTGATATGAATTTTAATTTTTTAAAAATAATAAAAAAATAAATCAGAGTGAAGACAGTAATTCCCTTAAAATTAATATTAAAAATAATATTTTCCTCTTAGCAGCACAAATGTTTTTATTCTTTATTTTTTCAAAAGACTCAAGAGTCTCTTTTTCGAACCCCCACTCTTAACAGCTTCCTGCAGACAAGGACACTGGAACGATGATCCTGTTGTCCCGTGTTTGGAATATTCCTGCTGTAGTGGATTTTAATCCTTTTGTTTTTATTACTAATATTTCTCTTCGGGTATTTCTTTCTCACTGGGTGAAGCTTGCTTGTTCTCATCCTCTGTGTTTTAATATATTTTTTTTAAATATAAAGATTTTATCAAGATATTAATGGAATTCAAGTGAAATATAAAATTAAATTAAATTTATTAAAAGACTGTTTGGAGCCATGTTTGGCGTTAAGAATTATTTCTTTTTAAACAGTATTAATGAAGATCATCTTCTTATCCTCAATCTCCCGTTTAATTTAATGAATTATTTTTATAAAAACATAATGATTTTAAACTTCTTATTATGTTGATGATCAAAGCATCGTCACCTCATCAACAAAACAAGAGGGTGAAGAACAGCTGAAAACAACGGGCGAGGAGGAGACAGTACAAGAGATTTTGGAAGGACAAATATAGTTCCCAAGGACGATTTTTATTCGTGTGAAAAGCTCGAGTCTTTAGGATTTTGAGCATGGAGAAACCAGACCTTTCTTTGGTCCCTCTCTGTGGGTAACTTCGATACAGAAATCAAGCTGATAAAAAAACAGAAAATATTAAAAAAAGAAAGAAAAGGAGAACCTTTGGTGATAAAAAGAAAAATTATTGGCCCACTTTCTTATCCTGAGTTACATCTTGATGGGATTAAATTTGTCAATTTATAAGCAGAGTAATTGCCGATGTTATCCTTGAAAATATGTAGTATGATGATAAAAAGTTTGGGATTTGAATAATAAATTTTGAATTTAAATTAGAGTGTATATTTTTTTATAAAAATGTGGGAAATTAGAGTTTTATTTAATTATCTAAATTTATAAAATATACTTTATAAGGAATAGAATTTCTTCGAATCAAATAAAAAAAGTAATAGCCAATGTTATCCGTGAGATCATGGATTTAAAAAAAAATTACTTTATAAGTGTTTGTTATTACCTTATAATCAGTTTTTGAAAAAGAGAAACTAAATTAATGTTTTTTAAATTTTTTAAGTGATTTTAATGAATTGATGTTAAAAATAAAAAAATTATAAAAAAAATTATTGAATTGATGTTAAAAATAAAAAAATCATAAAAAATATTATTTTAATATATTTTTAATTAGAAAATATTTTAGATGAAGAGTAAAGGCAAGTATATTTAATTACAACCTACACCCAGTGAAGATGCAAGTGGGATTTTATATTTTATTATTGGTAGCATATAGTAAATATAAAACATCGTATTCCAAGATGAGAAAAATTGCAATCCTTCTCCAATTTGAAGCATGATTTCTTATAACGTCATTCAAGATAATTTAATGGTTAGATTATTTTGAGATTGATTTTGATAAAAATATTTAGTACAATAAATACAGTATTATATGTCCATTAAAGTATACAAAAAAATTACTAAATCAATTAAAATTTATTTATTTTTAAATAAAGAGTATCTACAAATTTAGATATTAATTAAAACTACACACGATTAATTCTTATATAAATTAAGAGACACATTATTTATATCAATTTAATGCATTTAAAATATTTTATTATCAAATACCAATTCTAAAATTCAAACTAAAAATAACTAACATTAAAAAACAAAACCATCTTAATTATAAAAAGATCTAAATCAACACGGTTGCAGGTAGCTTTCATACATATTCAACCCCAACTCAATCATACCTGTATATGAGCATGCCTATTTATGATTACTGTTTTTCAAAAAAATATTTATTTAAAAATATACTAAAAGAATTTTTTTTGTTTTTGACATTAACATATCAAAATAATAACAAAATATTAATTTAATTTGTTTTGAAAAATAAATTTTTTATTTGTTTCAAATTAATATTTTTTATAGTTTTATTGATATTAAAAATAATTTTAAAAAAGTAAAAAAATATTATTTTAATATATATATATATATATATAAATCACTTTACCGGTGACGATTATTCTAATGTCTACACTGAAACGTGTTTCGCTTGCATCATAAATACTATAAAGGCCCTCAAACAATTCAGTACAAAAATGAGATGGGAACAAAAACAAATACAATCATATCTGTACTCCATTATCATGTAATTATTATTTCTTTCTCATTTCCATCTAAATTGACGTCAGCAAAATAGGACCTGGGCGAGTCATCAACTACGTCATGTAGGGACACAACATATCAAAATCCCATGGCCTTGAAAATTTGGTGGTGGGTAGTGTAAGAGACTTTATTATACATGGGACACATGAGATTGTCTTTAATTTCATGTGATCTGTTCATCAACCTTACCTAACGCGACTCAATCTAGTTATATTAACTTGAAAGAATCTCAATTTAAATAAAAAGAAACCATGAACTCAGCCAAATTTAATTGGCCTATAAGTTGATAACCCTACTCAATATGGTTAGATGATTATTAATATTTTTTTTTAAGGATTTAGATGTCATCATTCAGATAAAAAAAAATAATTGATTTTGATATTTTATAGCTCACCCAATAATTCAGTAATCCAAGTGCTTATCAAATTAGATTACAAGTCGAGCCAATAATTATACTTATTTTAAGTATATTTCTTTTTTATGAATATAATTGAAATTTATACATAGAATTTATTAAAAAAAATAGAAAAATACTGGACCACAAAAAAAAAAAAACACACACACACACACTCTTCGTCTTTTCTTTTTCCATGGATTTGCGTGGGAATAGTCTCTTCCTTTCTAGCTAGAAGAATAAAGGGCTAGAAAAGCTTTGAAACAATACTTGGTGGGATGAGGTCACTGGCTTCTTTTACCACTCGACAAGAAAAGAAGAGTAAGTCTTACAGTTGAACACAAAGTGAGTCAAGGAGGAGAATTGAATGAATTATTGCTGTGTTCACTGCTATCTTTCGTCTCCAAGTATGATCCATGAAATTGCTTCCACTCTCTGTTTTTGGATGCACTACAACAACATGACTGAACTACATTATATTTTAGAAACATCAGAGTATTGATTGGTGTCGCACAACACACGAATTTAGACTAGCGAGATTGTTACCATCTAATTTGATGTGCTAGTTCCTTTCAACTGCCACTACATTATTTTTCTGGGATGTGAATCCTGTATTGGAATTTGTTTGTTCTTGCGGCCGACAACGTTGAAAATAACAATATCGCGGCCGACCACGTGGTTGGCTGTGATAACAAAGGGCTCTTAATCCAGCAACTCCAAACCCAATCTTATGTTCTTGGCGATGGTGCTTCTGTTGCAGATTCTCCCCTTGAACTGCCCACTTCACTACCTGCTAAGTTGCAGCCAATAGGAAGCTTTTTTCATTTTGCTTTCCCCCCCTTAAGCCTGAACAGCAAGACCTGCACATCACCACTAATCCATCAGGATTGCTAACATGGAAATACTCCTGCCAAGTTCTTTCCTTACCCTTCCTTTTTCACTCCCTCGAGAGCAAAACTTCCCTGGTCACCAAAAGGTTATCTAACCCTGTCAGCTACTCCCTCCATCAATTGCTCTTGACTGGAGCACCTTGCTTCAGGGCCCAAAGCTAGTGATAAAAGGAAAGCTACACAATCCCACTCATTGCACACTTTCTGGAGCCCATTACCCGCAAGGATATCAGCTAGCTAGATAGCCAACAGCTACCAAATTCTCTACTCTGCTTGACCTCATACGGTCGGGGCTCATCAAGCATAGATTGCGATTAGCCAGTTGATACGACCAACAATCTTAATCCCCATATTGCATAGCTAAGCAGCAAGACTACATGATTGGAGACTCAAGACTTGGTAAGACTGTGATCCATGAGACAGGCTGGAAAGTCACCTTTGTGGAGGGAAAAGACACTCCACCAACACACCATCAGCTTGGCTGGAACCAAGTTTAGCTAGGAATGTCAATAATATCCCTCTCGCAGAACGAGACAAGTCAACAACACAATAATATCCCTCTCGCAGAACGAGACAAAAAAACTTGCTAATTCCTATCAAGAGCTTTCAAATGTCAGAAATCAGATTCCATCATGGGCGAAAGATAGCAGCATGAAATATAAGATTTACAGCATCTAAAATTGTTCTACTTGGCCCATAATCGACCGTAACCCATCCGCTATGCCATGCCCAAATATCAACTATACGCCAACAAACATAACATATTAACATGACAGTGTACTGAACCAATACCCAGGCTATTTTTAAAAAGACCAACATAACACACTTATACTTACCATTCAATTCTATCGTTTTGGTCCATCTACTGTTTTTTGGCTGATACAATCTGTCAATATCTATTGTTTGACAAATCCTATCTCATTGCTAATATTGCTATTATCAAACAAGACAGCTTACAGGTCCTGACTTAAGTTACATGGCGTCCTTCCTCTGTCTTTTCTTACCACAATCTCTCCGCTACTATTGTTTGACAAATCCTATCTCAGCGTTAACACTGGTGTTAGCAGATGCATACATGATGGAGACAGCTTCCATGTCTTGACAGAGGTTATCATGGCATTTATATTTTCAAACTGATATTGCAACCTCAGTATGATTGTTAAGCGAAATTCTACGACATCTACACCTTTTTCCGATAATAACTAATAAGTCCTATATAATGCATGATAAATAGTCCAGACTACAAAAAAAAAATAAAAAAAAAATCAATGCAACGTTTAAGAAACCTAACAAAAACGACACTTACTGAATGGCCCAACTCTTAAATTAAGCAGCCTATTCATATATAAAGAGAAATTCTTGAGGTCTTTGCAGAGAAAAGCTGAAAGTAAACATCCAAATAACAGCACTTGATAGGCAGATTTAAGCATTGAACAAAGCGGTGGCTGAATATTAGCACTCCTTTAGCATGCACCGAATAAATCATCAAATGTCTAAGATAGCTAGCTAACTGAAATATCATCATCTATCCTAGAACTCCCGCTAGATTATCCGGCATCAAGTACCCTTTTCTCCTGGACCACCTAAACGTGACATTCCAGACAAGATGAAAAAACATCTGCCTCTGAATTTTTTACATATCAACCGCATAAGCTCATTGACAAAGAAATTGAGCAAATACCCTAACAAAATCAGACATGATGACAGGCATCCATGAAAGCAAAAGGAAGCTTTTGTTAAGTAGATAAAGCAAAAAATCTTCTAAATGATGATGAAACATCAATAGTTATATTCCAAATGGTGCCAAGATCTTTGCTTTCATCTGAAGAGAGCCTAAACCAAGAGTCAGGGACACCTAACTGGCATAGCAGTTCAATCCTTCTAAAAAATAAAAACCCGCCAAATTGCATCAAACACACAGAAATCTCAACTCAAGGAACAAATAAAAACCATCAAGGTTCAACTTTTAACCACCAATCTTGTTCCAAAAACACACATTTGAACTCTAAATCAATCAAAGCTGTCATTAAAATGTACCAAAAGTAGAGCATAAAAATGCAATAAGTCCTCCAACGTTCCAATTATTATTAATCGTCATCATTCGAGACGACTCAAAACATAACAAAGATGCCACATTCCATCGAAGAACTTTAAGAAGTAGAAATCTTTAACTGCTAAAACCACGTTTCTGGTAACGAGCAACCTCACCCTCATTAGGGAAAAAACCCATAAGCCTCCCAGCAGAGTTCTGATAAGCATACATAAAACCACCCATTAAACCAATCAACCCTCCTGTCACCATTGATGGTCCCTTAAGCCCTGGCTTTATCCCTATTAGAAACAAACAAAAAAAACAAAAACCCATTTGCATATGAGTAATTTCGACATAAACAAGCTAAAAGAAGAGCTATAGACGTGAAATTTGTACCTGAGAGGTAGCCGACAGTGACAGAGACACCAGTAAGGGTGATGAAACGACAGTAATCAAGGGTGTTGAAGTTGCCAACAACCTTAGTGAATGCTGGGTTTCGATCTATTACCGGGTACTCTGGTTTTGCTGATGCTGTGATGTCTGTGTTCATTTTCCGGTCTTGATTTTTTTTTTCTTTTACTTTGCTTGAGTTGTTGTTTGCTGCTCCCTCTCTCTCGATATGCAATTGTGTTTGGGGAAACCTAAGAATCCCCCATCCCAACTATATAGATAGTGTCAATTTTAATCCTAAACATTGTTTTTTCTTAAATCTTACCCCCCAATTTT
This sequence comes from Populus euphratica, assembly GCF_000495115.2. Classification (NCBI taxonomy): domain Eukaryota; kingdom Viridiplantae; phylum Streptophyta; class Magnoliopsida; order Malpighiales; family Salicaceae; genus Populus; species Populus euphratica. Next base: position 149,183 of record NW_011500152.1, read on the forward strand.
CCATTCATACTTGTAGGATTGCATCCCAGTTGTATCTTTTAGTGAGAAACAACGTTTTTTTTCTTCCATAAATTATCATTTTATGTTAATTAAATCTAATAAAAAATTTTAATTGAGAAATCAAAATATTTTTTAGAAATAGAACTAATATAAAAAATATTTTAAGAAAAAATAAATATTATACAAATTTAATATATTAATCTAGTGATATATTAACTTAGAGTTTAGATTATATTAAATTTAATTTTAAATATCAAAATAATCTTATTTTAATTAAAAAAATAACCAACTCACAAGATCAAATCCAAAGATAAATCTAACAAGTATGCTTGTGTTATAGTGTTTTTTAGAGGGTGTTTAGAAGTTCAATAACACTTATTTTTTAAAATGTTTTTTATTTAGAAATGAATTAAAATAATATTTTTTTTTAAATATTTTAAATAAAATTATATTAAAATAATTTAAAAATAAAAATAATTTTTTTAAAAAACAATTTTAAAACATAAAAATAAACAATACCTTTAACCTGCGCCTTGGAATCAAAGAATGATTCAAGTACTTAATTGGGCCATTGCAGACATGGTGGATGAGTTCATCATGTTAACTTGGCCCTTCATATGCCGAAGGGATATATTCCGAGCATGGTAGGGTTTCCTCAGGAGTTTGAATAATAAGAAAGACTGAGAGATATGATCTTTCTTCTTAATGTACCCATTTAAGTTTGAAATTTAATTTTAATAGCCGTAAGCTCAGCTCAAGATTTTATTTTCATTCTTCAGTCCGTTGTCTAATTTAATTAAGAGACTTACTTGAAAAAAAGTTTGAGTTGATATACATGTTATTGAATTAACTATTTTTATGAAATTGATATGGTTTTGTACTTCTTGTTTTATTTTTTTCTAAAAAATCAAATTTAATCACGTTAATCATATCATTAAAAATCTAGACAGATAAATTACCTTTCATCAAGTTAATATTTGCTTTGATTTAATTAAAAATTCAGTATGAAATTAAAATCAATTGGTTACAATTTTTATTTTATTTTAATGTATATGTTGTGGTATTTAATATCATGTGCCTATTTTATGTTGGAGTTTAAATATATTTTATGGATATATTTTTTATTTTAGTGGATAAAACATAAAATACCAAAGGTGTACTTAGTTATTTATTTTATCAAAATTCCTAACTAGAAAAGTCAATGATTGGAAGAGTTAAAAGATCGACATTAACAGAGTGCAATTTATATTGTGATTAATTTTAGCTAAGAAGTCCATATATAATTATTGATTAAAAACTCATTTTTTCTCTACTTGACTTTCTTTTCCTTTTGTCTTGCACGTTGATGTAATTCAGAATATCAAATTCCTTTATTTCAAATTTAATCATATATATTGAGAATATCATGTTGGGAAGGGTTCAGAACGTGTATACAAACTCTTCGATGAAAGTAAGCTAGTGATCATACTAACAATAATATAGTAGTAAGTACTCTTCTAATATTAATTAGGTTACCAAAAAAGTTTACGAGATTAATGTTTACAGATGAAGAGAAGTATCAATATCATCATCATCAGTTGCAGAGGCATCAAATTTATCTAGCACACCAAGCTTAGAAGGAGTTTTCGTAGAAGATAAACTCATCAAGGCCGGGGTCTCCTCACACCAAAAGCCGGCCTGCTTGCTCTGTGGGTTTGGCCAAAGAGAGAGACATACATGGGGTGGTGACCTCGGTTGAAGGATCAATTCTGGGTGAAAGAACAGCCGGTTATTGACTGCTGCTGGCTCATGATATTGCATGGTGGGACTTAGCTGTGTGGTACTCTCCACATGTATATTTCTTGATAGCTCCTTTTCCTCCCTCATTGCTTTCACTCTTTGTAATTGCCTGAATCTCTCTTGCAATAAAGCGATAGAGGATTGAATGACAATAGGATCACTATTTTCCTTGCCCATCTGAGAAGAAGGATTGTTTTTGGCTCTCTCAGGGGTTTTTGAGCTATCGAAATGTGTGGTGACGATGGAAGTGATGAAGTCTAAGGAGGCTTGAAAAGCATTACGTGTGTATTTATAGTATGGTGGCATGGTTACTATTGAGATGTATAAATTAATATATGACACATTTATTTTTTCAATAAAATTCTAAATGATTTAGTAAAGGAACGAGAATCGGCAGCCAAGTTGCAAAATCCAAAAAGAAAAGGTTGTGAATCCAATCTAAGAGGAGGAGTTTCTTGGTTAAGTGTAATGAGGGTAGAGGCAAAGTAGAAAAGGGTAAAAAGAAGGGTCCAAAAGCATGTTGAAATTAGCAAATGGAAGGGTATGTTTGGAGGAATAAGAGGTTGTATGATACCCTGCCAGCATGCCCTAGAAACCCTTTTTAGCTTTGGAGATGATGGAGCCTTTTTCTCTTTTGTCGATGGGGTTTTGGATGTTTACCATTTGGGTTCACAAGCACTTCTCCTACCTTTTGAATGCTTCCCTTTGTTGTAGGAAAGAAATGGGAGGGGTGTGAAGGGTACAAGACAAGGGTTAGAAGAGGGAATAATCTTTTTAGGAGCTTGTAATTTCTTGATTTGAACAATAATGTGTTGACAAGGAACAAGGTTCCCAACATTCTCACTCTTTAGATATATTATTTTGTCTTCAATTTGTTGGATTGGTATGGCATGCAATACTGAAAGCTGCAGATGCTAATATATATTAGTGATAGATTGGATGCTTCTTTTTTGCAACATCAAGCCTCCCACCTTGAGTTGTTTTTATTTCTTTTGGTGTTTCGAAATTTGAAGGGTGAATCGAGAAGATAGAACATTTTCTAGAGTTTTTAGCCAAGGCGTGCAAATGGGGATTTTTATTATATGCTTGCATGCCCTTTTGCATCAGGAATAAAGAAATGAAAAGGGCACACTGTAGGTGGATTTGTGGCATGTCTTTGTTGTCATCTTTTCAGGTGACCGGGTAAGCATAATCTATGAACATATCGATGGATGATTTTTTTTTGTAATTCATGGGTAATATTTAGAGATTAAAAGAATGATATCTAACAAAGATGAGATGTAATATCAGATAAGATTATACATTAATTTATTACAAAGATTGGTCTAATAAGGCATGCATCACCTCTCAGAAAAAATATTTGGTGACAATTATTGATGAAACATTATTGCATATGCATGATAGTACTCCAAGACAACTGAACTGGTGTCGTAAGAGCTTGTCCTAATGATATTGAAAAGATGGTAGCAGTCGATAACCTGGAAACAATCATGGCTAGCTCTGGTTGGATGAATTTCTGAAAGTTTTCGGAGGCGCATCGACTGCATTTTATGATGTTCGGTAAAGGGCTCCAAGTTCCATCGCAAAACATGAGGTCTTGGTGGTCTCCTGCCATTCTTGTTCCCCAGTCTGCCTTTACAAGGCCGATGTCTGCTGCTTGTCTCAATGCTGGAGTGTCATGTAGATTATTAGCTACAATCAGTGCAGCCACATCTCGTTTCTTCTTCAAGCATTGCCACAGAAGAAGCTTATCAGATGGGAGACAGTCGCCTGTTACAGTGATTTTGATGCAGCAGGAACTTAACAGTAGATATGGATGTAATGAATAAAAAACCATATGGAAAGCGTAGCAGATATATTTATGAACTAGATAAATCTGGGTATGCCTGATGATCTACTTGATGGAAATAGATATGATTTTTGATAATTTACTAGTAAATTTTACAAACTCACTTCTGTAGTAGACCAATTGAATATAACAAGTCAACACCAAGAAAACCTTCAAATTAAGCTAAGAAGCTGTTTCTATTTCAGTTTTTTTATTTTTTCCCTCTTTAATTTTGGATTTTAACTTTTATTTTTTTATTTGAATAGGATTTCATTTTTTTTCTGGTCAAGATTAGTTATATAGCTATTTAAATTGTTGTCATTGTAATAATATTTTAAAATCTAAATACTTAGAAATAATATCTTTTGGTAATTAAATTATAGGTTAATCAAGTATTTATTCAAGTAAATTCACTCTCCATGGTAAAGAAAAATAATCTATTATTAAAAGAATCTCAATATATGAAAAAGAAATCATCTTGAGGTGAATTTGGAAAGCTTGTATATTATACTAAGTTAGTATCTTTATAGAATATAGAATAAAATAGTAATAAATATATTATTAAGTTCTAAAAACCAAGTTATTTCTTCTTGTTCTTAGGATGAAATGGATGTTGTGTAAAAAAAATAATATGTGCATGTTGAAATAAAAATTATGATCTTTTTATTTGATCTGAGTAATTCATGGAGTTTTTATATTTCTATAAATCTTGTATTTTTGTTTTTAAAAGAGTTATTTTATTTTGTAATATAAATATTTATGAGATAAATATTAATAATAAATTTTTGTACACCTAACGGTGCGGAAAAAATAATTAGGTTTAATAAAAATAAAATAAAAACCCAAGAAATAAGTGTTGGTTCAGGTAACAATTGCAGACTTACAAGAAGCTTAGATATGTGCCATATCCAGAAATGTTGGGCAACATGCTTGGGTTCAAGCGTGGGACTTTAGCCCATGGAGCATTGGGCATGCGCTTAATGCTTGAGTCCGGGTCCAGGTGTGTTGCCCGAGTATATGGAGCCCTGGGCTCAAACATGTTGATTAAGCTCACGAGTGTTATGGGGTGTGCCGAATGACTGGGCCCATGACCTATATTTGGGTCCAAAGCATGTTAAAACAGGCTTGTGCTAATTAGAAGTTGTTTTTTTCTAAAAATACTAATAAATCCTGTCAATCACATCGTTTTCTCGAGGAATTCTTTTTCGCAGATTATCTTGATTGAGAATAAACAGTGCGGTTTGGGTTTATCCAACCCCTTTTCATGAATTTCTTGTCAGATCAGTGCAGAATGTTGTGACAAAGCACATGGTAAGACAAGCCGAGGATTTCTGGGCTGTACTCTTATCGCCTCTCGAAACAATCTTCATTTTCCAATAAGCAACACAAAGAGCCATTAGAAATGGCAACTCTTCCTGCATTCCCGCCAACAATACAGTAATTGATGCCATCCGGAAGCTTACCTTTTTTTATAGTAATTCTCTCAATTGCCTGAATGAACTCCATGGCTAGTGTTGCTTATCTTTCCTTTTAGACATGTAGCGAGGAAACGTTACTATCAGGATCAGCAAGTTCCAGGAATCAGGAATTGGAAACTTAAGTACAAATATCAGACAAAAAGAAAATGACAGGATTTTTGTAATGATTTTCGATAAACTCTAAGGTGGCAAGGAGCTCATCACCAATTAAATTGTATCCAGTGATCAACTGAGTAAACAAGATATTCCTTGGACTTATGAGAAAATGAATGTACTATAATCATCACTGAGGTATCAAACTAAAACATTGCTCACAATTTTTTAAACCAATTAAGTCCTTGTTGAGTCAGATTGTTGTGACCCTTGCTAGAAACCGGTAGTAATGCATAGATAAACTTGTTAAGGATGACTTTCTTGAAGCTTTTTGAGAGAAGTGGCTAATATGCAGAGATGCATATTAGCCACTTCTCTCAAAAAGTTAAAATCAGTTACATTGCTAGAAGTAGTAATCAAGAAATTACTGGAGAACATCTTAGAGGGGCAAATAGAGAAAGATATTGAGAGTTTTTGTTGATGCATTTAGCTGCAGAGAACACCACTAGGTTAATTAGTTGCATATAGTTTCTAACTTAAGGAATTCCATCTAGTTTATTGTTGATTGAGTAATCATTTTCAAACTTGATTACTGAATCGATTCCATGGCACTTGATTGTATAATTACGCAAAGGTTTAGTTTTATAACTTGGGCATTGTTAACAGAAAGATCTGCTTTCCCACGGTTTTTGATTTCCATCAGCTGATGCTCAAGCCCTGATGGAACCAATGGTCCCTGTTGGAAAATGATTCAAGCCAGAGAATGTGAGTGGCATTGGGATTGAGTGGCTGAGCATGAAGTCTTCAAGGTGGTCTGGTGACATCGAGTGCCTCGTCAATTCTTGATCAATTGGAAGGAAGAAAGTCAATCCAAAGAAATTCTGTGACCTAATGTCAGTCATTGCTGCTTGTACGTCAGTGAGGTTAAGACAGGTTGTGAATGAGAGACTTCGAAAAGAGAAACAAGGATGAACAAAATACAAAGATCCATTTGAGATTAAGAGTGTTTGCAGAAGTGGAGATGGGGCTGGAGGTGTCTGGCCACAAGTGGGGTAATTCAAGACATTCCTTACCACAGATTAGTTTGAAAGTAGATTATACATGAGTCCAGTGCTTAACATTGAAATCAAAATTTAATGTTTCACCTTCCCTGTGTCAAAATGGCACCGATAAAGAAATGGTATTATCTCTGCTACAACGTAAGCAAACAGCAAAACCTGCTCATGCAAGTGGCCTGCACCTTAGCCAACTACCTGGCAGATTGATTTTAGAGCTAAGAAGTTGAAATGATCATGGAATGTCTATGATTCACACCATTCCTGTGCTGCAAAAATACAATGATCTGATGAATTTGTTTCAAGTTGACGCTCCTAGAAGGTTAAAGTTCTTTGGCTTGCTGCATCAGTACACCAAGAACCTGCTGGAAAAAGAGCTTGACAGGAATTCCGAAAAGGGAATCGCCTGATTGCCTCTTTTCACTTTTATTTAGTTTGCTTCACCAATACAGTCTTCTTGTTGTCCACATGACAAAAGATTAAAGGCTCGGTAATGCACATTGCATGCCTGTAGTTTTTTGAGCAAAAAAATAAAACAACGATTTTGGGGAAAAATAAATTTCCATGTGAGTATGAAGTAAGTTTTGGTTAAATGTTTCATGCAAAATCCCAATAATTAAGCTAATCAGATTGTTATATTGTTATTGGATCACTAAAAGCTAGCTAGCAACTTGCTGGCCATTAAAATATGGTCATGCTTATGGGTATTGCTGCATGCATAATTACATATTATTCTGATCCTCTATCAGAATAATATGGAAGAAAGTACTGCAGAATATGTAACAAGAACAGCAAAAAGAAAAAAAAAATTCAGGGTAATATAGGTATTCTAAACAAATCCTGAATTCTTGCCGTAAGATCGAAGAAATGTAGATAGATTGGAATCTCGACTTTATAAAAAGTGGATACCATCTTTGATCTGGAAAATTCACTTAATAAATATACAGGACTAATCAGAACTGTTTGTGGTTATATGAGTTTTCACTTCAAGGGATCGATATAAGTTTCTGTCATGATGTCACCAAATTTTCCAAGAATTCTTCTCCTAGCTCTGTCCTTCCTTGCTTTAATGCTGCAAAAATCAGGTAAATCATTGATAAGGCTATAGTTTTTCTCCCTGATGAGCAAGGAAATGTCTGTTTTAATCGTGATTTTTGGTGAATTTATAGAGGGTCAATTTGAGGAATGGTGCATAGCTGATGAGCAAACACCAGATGATGAGTTGCAAAGGGCCATGGACTGGGCTTGTGGGAAGGGAGGTGCAGATTGCAGTAAGATTCAAATGAATCAACCTTGTTATATGCCAAATACAATAAGGGATCATGCCTCTTATGCCTTCAATGATTATTATCAGAAGTTTAAGCATAAAGGAGCCACTTGTTACTTCAATGCTGCTGCTCTCATCACCGATCTTGATCCAAGTAAGATGTTTTTTTCTAGTTGAAAACTTCAAAATTAGTCCCCCAACTCTGTACTGATACTCAATGTAATCCCCAAGCTCTGATAATTTTTCTTGTTGAATTAATGACAGGTCATCACTCTTGCAAATTTGATTATCTTCCCTGAGCAAACAATTCTAGGAATTGAAGATTTTGGATCAAATATATATTTTGCGGATTATTTCATGGCGCAAATTTGGTTTGGTCATAAAAAGACAGGTTTTCCGGTACTAGTTTTGGATTGTTGCTTTTCTTTTTTCCATTCTGATAGTGTCGTTACTTGTTGCATTCAAATTATGTCCCACATTGATATATCTTCATGTGACCTTAGGAAAGCAATGTTGAAATGAACACCTTAATTTATATTCATAAGTTGTGATGTTTGTAACATATAGTTGTGAAATATATATTAGCCTAGCTAGTTAATCTATTACTCAAGAGATTTGGAATGTGATATAAGATTTGATTTAGACAAACTATATAAATAATCTAACATATATTTTTATAAACTAGTGATATAAATCTAGACTTAAAAAGAGATATGATAATGTCAAATTGAATTAACAACTTAAAATAAAGATAATATATAATTAAATTATAGGGCTAGACTTAAATTTTTAAATTTTTCTAGGTGATTCCAAAAGCAACTTGTATATACTTAATTTTCATGGAATAAATTTGTAAATCTAAGATTTATATTTGTAATTATTTTCTCTTATTAAATTTCATGTGTTTTATATGTTGTTGTTAACTTTATACCTTTCACATGCATCAAAAACATAAAATAAGTCTATTTTACTAATAATTTCATAGGGGAGTTTTACCTTTTTAAAACAAGTCATATAAGGAAACCATTACTATAAATTTATAATGATTTGTTCCCTCACACCCTCTTTTTATATAGTTGAATTGGAATTCTAAAATTGATAATCGGAATAAAAAATCTACCTCAACACGACCATGTCTCGACAAGAATAGGGTTTTGTAACCTTCTTGATCTTTTAATCAATGGTGGGAAGTGAAACTACATTTTAATTATGTCATTGGGCTAGAAATACAAGACACAATTATATGTAGTTTACGGTAACGATCTTCATTGTCTAGTTTCTTTCTTCCCATGTAAAAATACTCTGAAATGGCAAGAAATGACTTCTTACAAATCAAATCAACTAATGACTTTTCTCATCAATTAATATTAATATTAATATTATGACATGAATTCCGAGCAGAAGTTGCAAAAGAAAACCTTTACAGAAACAAATTCATTAAAAATGAAAAAATAATAATAATCACATGACATAATTTAGTTATATATATATATATATATATATATATATATGTGGATGTCTCTCGGAATATAATCTAGCAGATACACCATGCATGAACTTTTTTCATGGAGAAGTGAGTGGGAGTTGCTGCTCTTCTTGCCACTCTTAGTGGAATTAAGTAGTTGGTGTCATCCTTGAGGGTCGGTCATCCATGGCACCATTGTGATCCTTGATTAAGTACTTGGTGTCATAGTTATCTCTAGTAATTAGTGTCCTATAAATCTAATTAAAGAATGGACTAATTACTATAAAATAGGTTGATTTTAAATTCACTAGTTAGTGTTGATTTTTTTTTTAAAAAAAAAATAAGAGGTGAGAGCTGATAGAGTTTTGAAAAAATTACTTAGATGATGGATTAATTTAAATTTTTTATCAAGTCATATCAAATTAACTCCTTTTAATTATTATAAAATCTAATTGAAACTAGATTATATATCATTTTGTTAGGTTAGATCAAATTTAATATTATAGTTTTTTTTAATGTTATGCAATGTAGGAAGATCGACGTCTTCTATGTTTTACAATGCACAAAAGATAATGTTATTTGAAAGTAAAAGTGTAAAAAAAAAATATTAATTACTACCAACTTCGTATTATAAAAAAGGTATGCAATCCATGAATTTTCAAAAAAAAAATAATAATTATTACCAATTGCATGATGTCTCTATCCTTTGACCTTTAGTGAATGAAAATCATTACAATTCCATGAATTGAATTCAAGGTAGGATTTCCAAACCCATCTTCTTCAAAAAAGATAAATGTCCAAATCAATCAAGAAATACATGTGAAACCCATACTTGCCACCCCCACAATGGTCCACCACCGGATAAAGATGGTCACCGAATACACCACTTTAATCATTTTCATCAGCTTTATACTTTTTTTATTCAACTATAATTTTATTATCTTACAAATATAAAGAAAAACATATTTAGTTAATGTATTAGGATAAAAAAAACATATATAAAAAGTACATAAACATGTTTGATCGGAAAAATAAAAATATATAATAGATATGTTTTTATAATAATTTTAAAATGAATTTTATCATTAAAACAAGAGGTTTCAATTTTTTTTATTATTTCAAAATAAAAATCAAATCTATCTCATACTTCCATCACTACTACTACAAGTCAAGGTTGTACGTTTGTATTTTATTTTTTAATTAAAATAAAATATTTAAAATATTATAAAAATAAAATATTTTTACATAAAAAAACATAAATCAAACATTATCTCCATCATTAATATAAAAATAAGTATTTTGATCTTGTGGTGATATGTCGGAAAAGTTATTAATTAAACATTTCAACAATTGATCATTTCCACTAAATTTATTCTTGTCATCAAAATATATCTCTTAATTCTATAAATTCAAAGTAGACAAAGATACTTCATTAATTTCTCAATTTATATCATTTCTAATAAGAAGGTTAGGTTCTTTATAAATTCATTTATTCAATAATCAATCCTATTAAGGCTAATGAGATCTAAAACATCATTTGTTTTGCTCAAATTCTTAAAAAATATAAAAATAAAAATAAAAACATGAATACAAATCATATGTATAATGATAAATCTAATTTTGAAAAAATAATATCATTGTTAATGAAAATAGTAATAATCATTATCAATATTATTAGTAATATCATTGTTATTGAAAATAGTAATGAAAAATAGTCTTGTTATATCTAGGTGATTTAATTAATTAAATTGAACTAGGTTCAATTTAATTCAATAGTTTTTCAAGTCCAGAACAAAACATATAAAATGAGACCGGAACATTTTGATTGAAATTTAGTTAGAAAATCCGGAATAAACTGAGATTTCAAATGAAGTAAAAATTATTTTATTTTATTTTATTTTTAAATTAATATAAAATGTTTCAGTCATTCCAAACAAAATAAAATAGAATCAATAACTATGCTATAAGTAGCAAATATTTTGTTGTTTCTGGTACTTTGTGGACCAAAACAAAGAAATGGGCCATTATAAAATGCCATAAAAAAACTAATTAAATCAAGAAAATAAAAAAATAATTAAAAAAATTAAACTGTAAAAAAAACTAATTAAATACATTAAAATATTTTAAAAATTAATCAGTTCGATTTAGTTTCATAAATTTAAAATTAAAATATCAAATCAAACTTAATAACCGATCCAAACCAGAAAAAAAAACAAAATTAAAAAAATCAAGTCAATCAATTGAGTTTTTAATCCAAACCAGAAAAAAAAAATCAAGTCAATCAATTGAGTTTTTTCCTCTAAAATAACAAAATCAAATAAGAATAAGTCTATTTAAACTAATTTTAATTTTTAAAAAGAATTAATTTAATTATTTTTCAGATAAAAATCAAGTAAAATAAAAAATAATTACTCTTAATTCAATGCTTGCATGCAAAGAAATTAAGACGGGGCTCACCCCTTATCTGACCCTTTTCCCTTGGGACAAGCAACTGTTGCCTCTCCCCAGATAAGCAAAAAAAAAAAAAAAAAAATCTCACATCTTACCTCCTTATCACAGTGGCCATAAATGCTGCCCTAAATGTATCCAATGCTCTTTCTCGTGGTGTCTGTATGGCTCATGCATGTGACCATTTGGCATCTTCATGAACTTGCATTCCCCCCACCAATTTCTTTTCTAATCTGATTTAATTAATTAATTTTTTTAAAAAAAAAAACACTAAGCGGAGAACTCTTCAGTTGAAACTATAATTATTAAATATGATCTAACCAGAAGAATTAATGTAGAAAATTTTTGATTCTAAACTTGACTCAAATTATATTTTAAATTGAATTAAAAAAGACATTAATTACTAAAAAATCAGTTAATTTTCAGTTAGTTTCCAAGCGGAGTCTATGATTCAAAATTTATATTCAGATAGATCCTTCTATTTTTAATTTTTATAGGACCCGGAAACACCTGGGGACCTTGATCACACATTTGAATATATATATATATATATATATATATAAAAAGAAAGCATGCACAATATTGTTGTCGTGGGGATGGCTATTTAAAAGTAGTTGAACTGTTCAGATGTGAGATAGTGCTTTGTGCGTTGAGTTCGAGAGACTTGGAGAGTTACCTGCGATCTCTTAGACGACTCCTCTTCTTTTGAGAAAGAAAAAGATGAGTTATTTAGGTGTTGGTGTTAGTCCTGGAAATGTACCAGTGTATCATGGCACTAACTTGAAGGTTATTGATAGGAGAGTGAGGCTAGCAGAGTTGGTCTTGAGGTGTGTGATCTGTTGTTTAGGAGTTCTTGCTGCTGTTCTTGTTGGTACAGATACTCAAGTTAAAGAAATCTTTTCAATTGAAAAGAAAGCAAGATTCACTGACATGAAAGCTCTTGTGTAAGATTCTGATCAACCCATCTCTCAATTTCATTCAAAAATGGCTCCAAAGATTGAATCTTTCTGTTTGATGATAAGTTTGCTAACTTGGGTTTTGTTTTGATGCAGCTTTTTGGTGGTGGCTAATGGGATAGCAGCAGCCTACTCATTGGTTCAAGGGGTGCGCTGTGTTGTGGGCATGGTTAAAGGAAGTGTTCTGTTTAGCAAGCCCGTGGCTTGGGTTATTTTCTCTGGGGATCAGGTGTTGATTTCTTTTCTTTATTCTTCTTTGGGCAACAATTTTTTTTATTTTTTTGTTGTTCACTAGCACCGGGTTTAAGGTTTATACTTACAATTAACTACTTTCTTATGGGATGTTTTTAACACTTGCCCCACTTTCATGTTGTTTTTAGGTGAACAGGTGGTATATTGGTGCCAACTTGACAACTAACATTAATGCCTTCATCCATATTTTTCCAATATCTAGTCTCTTCCTGTTCATGTCAATCTGTCCCAATTTCCATTTTCTACTCTAGCTGGACAATCGTCTAACTAATTTTTCAAAAAAATTCTTAACTTTTCCCTTGATTGTACATCTTGTCATAATTAATCTTAACCATAAGAGTTAATATTGTTAAGGAAGCTGTTTGCATTTAATGTGTTGGTTAGAATTAATGTGTGCTTATGGCGGTTGATGTCAAGAGCAAGAAGCACATTGAGTTTTTGGGAAAGCAGAAACCACATTAGACCACAGCAGATTCTTCGTTCCTTGAATGACATGTCACAGAATGATTTCTTGCAACAATGGCTCCCAATTTCCCACCTAAGTTCATTCAATACAACACCATCCTTTGTTAGGACTATCAAGTGATCGGTGGAATCATATGTTTTGTTTGGGAAAGGAATTTCATAACTTGCTGCAGGAAATCATTTCTCATTTGTGATGGCTTGGTCAAGTTGGACTTGGTGCTTTTCAGGTGTCAGATGATTTGAACAGCACATAAGGGTCTGATTTTAGGATTTAAATGTCACTACTAGTTCAGTAAGGTTTAGCTAGTTTGTTGTTGCTTGTTTAAGGCTCCTAATGGGTTCTCAGTGTCAAATGTTTTGAACAGGTTTAAGGGTCTGATTTTAGGATTTAAATGTCAGTGTTAGTTCAGTATGCTTTAGTTAATTTACGACCAGAGCAAGATAACTGAGCCTGTCAACCTTCCTTGTGAGCGAGGAGAATTGAGTACCAATTATAGTGGTGCCTTATGCATGCTGTCACTGGCCTTCATTAATATCTGTCGTCCCAATTGCTGGTGAAACTCTTTTCCATTTCTTCAATATAGGTCTTTCTATTCTATATCAACAGATGCCATGTGTAATTGTGTTTTTCAGGAGTACGCTACCTGAAAATTTGAGGTTGGTTAGGATTAATATCTACCATCTGACATGAATTCAATAAAAAAATGGTGAAGCCAAGCTATCTAGAAATGGAAAGGAGAGGATTTCATAATCCATTCTCCCAAGAGCATCTGTATCTTTCAGCAGTTGGTATGCTAGGTGGTCGAAATTAAATGTTCTGGATAATTACTAGGCTTTTATCTTATGATTATTCAATGATGTAGTGTTGTTCCTTTTTGAGAATGAGAAACACTTGTGAATCTCGAACTAATGCCGGTAGGGCAGTTTTCCGAAACAAGATATAATAAAATAATTTTGTTTTGAAGCAGGCAATGACCCTTGAATATTGGAGTAGGAGCTTGAGCACTCCAGAATTCCGAAGTTGACAATGACAACCCACTGCCATCTTGAAAGTGATCCTAGAAGTAGTATTGATAAGCTACTGGGAAACTTACTTATTGATTAGAATACAATGGGTTTGTCCGGCAGTAAACTGGGCACTCACAGAGAAAGTGGCATTTATGCTTAACCCTAGCTCTTGGTGATGATATTTCATGGGGTTTCCTCGTGCCTGGAGCCATCAGTATAGGACCAGACTAAGCATATGAATTAGTCATCTCAGAGATACTCTCGTTATATGTGGTTCCATGGAAGAACTTATAACAAAGACATTGATTTCATTATGAATGATGAATATGTTCTGGAATTAGTGAAACATGTTTGGCATTGAAGAAGTCATAACCTCTGAAAAATATTTAGATGAAATTGCTTCGATGAATTTAAAGAAATTGGAGTGCTTGTTAAGGAGAAATTGATTTTTCTTATGAAGCTCGTCAAAATATAAGAGTAGAGAAAGAAATCAATAAATTTTCAGAATGAGTCTATTTTCGTTTGCGTTTGACGGTGTATTTGTTGCTATCCATAGAAAAGTATGAGATCAGAACATGTTGATATAATCACCTAATGTTTCCGCACCAACTTGTTTGTGCAGATGATGGCATACCTAACTTTGTCTGCAGTGGCAGCTGCTGTGCAATCGGCATCATTTGCGAAGTTGGGACAGCCTGATCTCCAATGGATGAAGATATGCAACATGTACGGGAAGTTCTGTAACCAAGTTGGTGAGGGAATAGCAAGCGCGCTGTTGGTCAGTGTTAGCATGGTTGTCTTGTCCTGTATCTCTTCTTTCAGTCTCTTCCGCTTGTATGGTGGCAACAAGGGCAAGGACGGTGCAAGGTGGTAGGTTCTCAGAACTACCGTTTCTGGTCATTGCACCACCCTGCTCTACCATATTTATGTGATTCGGAATGTCCTGTAATATGGTGGCCTTTTCTTAGATATGAAGAGATGCAAAGTAAAATAGTGCATGATCTGTGACCTCAATGCTGACAATAAATCAACGTTGCGTTCTGTGGATACATCAATGGTTTGTGTCTTTAGCATGCTTCCTCTGTCAACTAACTAGGACTCAGAGTGCTGGATTTTGATTAGGATTGTTCATTCTGTCTGTCATAGTTTATCTTTCTTGTGTTTTTTGCATCTATATATGAATGTCAAATTAATATTTGCGCTCTGTTTAATCTTAATTACCAGCAGGATGGTTCCCTCCCATGCAGATCTTGTCGTCATACAAGCATTCATCTGAAGATAGTTACATCTTCAGATTCTCGGCTCGTCTTAGATCCTAGACTGCCCATGATTTACTAGTCACTTCGCAATGCATCCAAAATAGGCTCCTTTTTTAGTAATTTTCTTTTTTTTTTTAAATAAATATCAAAGACCTGAGAATGAAATCTCTCTAGCTGGGGACAAGGAAGGTTCGCTATGAATATGGAAGAAACGCATGCCGGCAATAGCAAAGGAAGGATCATTCCTGGTCAAGCATGGCGAAGAAACACCGAAATTTTAGAATCTCATTAGGAGTACATTTTCCTAACATGCCTATGCATCTATTATCTACATAACACAAGTTTAACCAAATAGAATGGGGGTATGGCTCGGCATTGCTTTTTGTATAGTTGTAGTAATTATTTGATTGGTTGACTCGGAATTTAAATTTGATTCAAATTAAATTTTTAGTTAAGTCAATATATTAGTATATATATATATATATATAGAACGGATAAAAGTTAATTAATTTAATTTTTCATAATTTAATTCATCTAGCTAAATTGTGTCGGATTATCTATTAATTTATTTCTCAATTGATTAAGTTGTTCTATAATACTTTATAAAGAGAATGAAGGATTAGCGAAAAACAGCAAACTTACCTCTTACTTCCTTATTGTAAATGGAGGTCTAGTGGTAACCATATGAAAGTATAATAAATACTTAGGGTACTACCTAAAAGCTATATAAAACAGAATTTAACTTATCTTAGAATGAAAAAAAAACCCTAAATAATTGGCCAAATCATAATTTGAGATAACAACTTTGTTATGCTCTTCAATTTGGCCCCTCCCATTATTGGAATTTTACTAGACATCACTAGAGTGAATCATTTTCACAACTTGGTCCAAAGAAATCAAATTCTAAGCAATTTGGCCGTCCTATTATTGGAAATTCACCAAACATCCCTAGATCATAAAGAAATCAAGTTCTATGCAAAAGTAATCCAAAAAGAAATAGTGAGCTTTATATATATATATATATATATATGGAAATAGTGAGCTTTTTTTTTATATATATATATATATATAATATGGTTCTAATTAGAGAATTTTTAAGTTAGAGTAACAAATTCAAAATTAGCACAACTCAAAAACATATTCCAAATCTTGATTCTAACGAAATGTAATTTTTATTATATACATATGAGTTAATAACCTTGGTTGAATAATATATTTATTAGATTATGACTTAAATTTAAAATTTAAATAATATCTTGATTAACTAATGGATCTTCATGGTCTAAATAATATTAATTTATAAATATTTAACGATATTTATAATTATAAAATATGATATTTCCATGTTCAATCTAGTAGCTATTTTAATAATTAAAAAAAAAAAAAAAAAAACCTAAGAAGCAAGAATTTATTCTTCAAATCGGCATTGCACATGGATTCGGCTTTTTGGTACAAGCTAGAAGTAGAATCTTAACAAAAAACATAAATTAAAAAAGGAATATTCTATAAGGCATGTGGTCGGCACGTGCCATAAAGACAAATATTCAACAACCCTTAACACGTAGGATCATTTACTTTCGTTTTCCACATAACCATCACATCCTATACGCTAACAAACCTTCAAACGCTATACTCGCCCACATTATAATACTTCTCTTCCGTAAGAACTCAAATACCGCCAAGTTTTATCAGCATGTATATATCTCTCTCTGAGAAACCCTAATTGGAATCTCTCTGTGTTTGATCTTCGATTTCTCTCTTTGGGTTACCGAAAAGTCTGATTCAGTAAACGAGATGTCGGAGAAATTCTCACCGACGTTGAGAATTGGAGATCTGAGTGACTTTATCGCTCCTTCTCAAGCTTGTGTTGTTTCTTTGAAAGGTCTCAAAACGACAACACCTAACACTAGAAAACGCGACAAACCTGAGGTATTTCTGCGAGTTCTGGAGTTTGTTTTTAGCAAATTAGTGTTAATTGAGCTTAAAGTTTTCAACTTTGTGAAAAATTTTGGATTTTTGAGTGAAAATATTGATTTTTGTTTTCTGTGTTTTTGTTTTGAAGGTTGCTATTGCTAATAGAGAGCAGAATGACCCTGTTAAAATTTCTCTTAAGGACTGTTTGGCTTGCAGGTAATTTCTTGTTGTTGATTTTGTTAAGAACAGTAAATTAGAGACTTGTAGTTGTTGTTGAAGGCAAAATGAAGTATGGATTTTATTGAATTTTGGAAATTTTGGGATTCCAATGGAGGTAGATGAAATATGGGATTAATGGGAGTGTGGAAGTTTTATGATATTTAGTGTTTAAAATGTATTTTATTTGTAATTTGGTTGATTAAGTTGAGGTCTAGATAATTATGATTAAAGTCAGAGATGCTCAGTACTAATGAAGGAGATGTGGAAATTTTGTTACTGATGAAGGCAGAAGAATATGGGATGAATGAGGTTTTGAAAATTTTAAGTAATTTAATGTTTAATAGATTTTATTTTTATTTTTAGTTGGTGATAAGTAGTGGTTAAATATTTGTGATATGGAGATGTTTAGTTATTGATCAAGGTTATATGTGGAATTAATGGGAATTGTGGAAATCTTGTGATGCTTAGTGTTGCATGTATGTTGTTATTGTCAAAATACTGGTTGGGTAGAGGTTTAGGATTTATGTTTTTTTTTTCTTGTGATGATGCAGTGGGTGTATAACATCAGCAGAGACAGTTATGCTTGAGAAGCAAAGTTTGGATGAGTTCTTATCCAATATTGACAAAGGAAAAGCTATCATTGTTTCTCTTTCTCCACAATCAAGAGCTTCTCTCGCTGTTTATTATGGCATCTCTCCACTTCAGGTGGTCACTGGGCTGTATTTTGATAGGGTATGAGATAATATAGTGTTTCTTTTCTGCAAAATTCTAATGACTCAAGATGCTTTTTGAGTTTGCAGGTTTTTAAGAAACTCACAACGTTTTTTAAGTCATTGGGAGTGAAGGCTGTATTTGATACAAGTTGCAGCAGGGACTTAACACTTGTAGAGACTTGTTATGAGTTTGTTTGTCGTTACAAACAGAGCCAGTTGAACATTGATGAAAAATCTAATCCATCTTTGCCTATGCTTTCTTCAGCATGTCCAGGTTAATTTCTTAGCCTATTATAATTCAGAAAATAAATAGCATCCTCCCTTACTTTACTTTAGAAAAGAAAAAGGAAAGAAGAATAGGAAGAGAATAAAAAACTAAAACACCCTGCCAACATACGAAAACATGATTAAAATTTAGAATGCTTCCAGTAGCATAATCTGTGATGGAATGTGGCTATGTATGGGTCTGTGGAATGTGAAGCCATGTGGGAGGAAGGGTTCTCTGATTTAAATTTGTTTTACCAGTATCTTCTCTGTAATTGCAGGTTGGATATGCTATGCTGAAAAGCAACTAGGATCCTACATTCTGCCTTTTATATCTTCTGTGAAGAGCCCACAACAAACAATTGGAGCTACCATCAAGCATCACATTTGCCAAAAAATGGGCCTAAGGTAACAATCCATGTTAGTGCTTTCCTATTCTTGCTTTAAGCTTTATTTTGTGAAGCAGGTTTTGTTGGGAGTTACAGGTCTGTTAGAAATTGTACCTTCTTAACAGTAACATTGGAATAACCTACTTTATTTTGTGAGGAAACCTATATCTTAAAATGCCCTATAATGGCTAATCTCTGTATTTAATATTAGGAGTCATTATATACCATTGGTTATGCATTCTTGCTCTTCTTTGTGCATACAAAGGGACCAATCCCTTTCACTCCTCTTTAGTCAACCCCTACCCCATTTCTGTGCTGCTAAATAAATTAATGAAGACGATGCAAAAACAGATTAAACGAACTTTCACTGCATCTGAATCCCCCCAACCACTCTAACCTTGTAGTCTGTCTTTCTTTAAAAAAAAAAAGAGTTAGGAATATTGAAGAAAGTTACCTTACTGATTTCATTTGTGCTTGAATTATGTAAATGGTAAAAACTTGTTTGATAGGCCAGATGAGGTTTACCATGTGACTGTGATGCCTTGTTATGATAAGAAGCTTGAGGCAGCAAGGGGTGACTTTGTTTTTGAAGTGGAACAAGAAGATGCAGACAAGAATAGTCTAAGGATTACAGAGGTTGATTCAGTTTTGACAACTGGAGAAGTCTTAGATTTGATAAAGGTGAAATTGAGATTTCCAAATTTGGTAGTTTATGTGAGCTTTCTTGTTCAGTTCTGCTTTTTTTCTTCCTGGCCCAAGCTCTGAGAGGTGGCTGATGTGTATTTGTTCTTTATGTTTGTTGGGGTCAAATTGCAGTTAAAAGCAGTGGATATTGAAACCTTAGATGACTCACCTCTAGATAAAATGTAAGAGTTCTCAATTGTCCTATGAACCACAATAATCTTTCTGAGGTTCCATCCCACATGTGGTTGAGGTGCTGATGTAAAAATAATGTGATGCCTGTTCTACAGGTTGACAAATGTTAGTGAAGAAGGGTATCTCTATGGAGTACCTGGAAGTTCTGGTGGTTATGCTGAAACAGTGCTACGGTATGCTGCTAGAATGGTATTTGGAAAAGAAATTGAAGGGCCTTTGGCCTTCAGAAGTCTTAGAAACAAGGATTTCTGTGAAGTTACTTTGGAAGTAAGTTATGCATTCTCCTATCTGGTACATTTCTTCTAGAAGATGAAGTTGTACTTTAAAATTTTTCATACAGTTTTTTGATGCATCATGGATCAGGGATAATCATCACAATTCAAAAAATACTGACTTTTCTGTGTCCTGTTTACCTTAGTTCCATAACTTAAGCCTCAATTACACTTACTTGATAATTCTATGTACATACTTTAACATCTGGTTATTGCTTCTGATGTGATATTTCTCATCAATGTAGGTGGATGGAAAAGTTGTACTGAAATTTGCCCTATGTTACGGCTTTCAAAACCTACAAAATATTGTAAGAAAAGTCAAAATGGGAAGATGTGATTATCATTTTGTGGAGATTATGGCATGCCCATCAGGTTTCTTTTTTTTTCCCCTTTCTATCCTCACTTGATTGGGGCTTTCAGTTTAATCTAGTTGGTATTCAGTTTTCACTTGAAATTTGACACATTCTTAACTCACTAAGCTTTATTACCAAACAGGTTGCCTGAATGGTGGTGGTCAAATCAAGCCAAAGCCTCAACAATCTCCAAGGGAGCTGCTTCAGTCTCTAGAAACTATTTATATGGAAAATGTGAGTTTCACTAATATTGCAGATATTTTTGTAGGCCTATGCATACTGTGATTGGTTTGATGCCTTCTTCTTCTTTTAAATCTAGGGGCTCATGTTTAATTGTTTTGCACCAAGTATAATCAAACACATTACCATTTGCAACTTTCAGCTTAATGCTTATGGCTCTCGACCTTATGTATCTGTGCTTATGAGGTACTCTTACCATCAAAGCTGTTCTCGAAAGGAAGATATCAAACCTGATCTATTCAGGGATTTGAATTCTGCTATCCTGTGGCTGAGCCACTTCTAAAGCTCGACTGTTTTGGTCTGTGTCTTAGATTATTTATTGTCGTGCAAGATCTCCTTGAGATTGCTGAACATAGTAGATTACCAAAGTGACATAAAAATCTGATGGTCTGTAAGTAAATTACATTAGGGTTGCAGTTGTTGTTTTGATGGATGAGACAAATCGTCTCAAATACACTCAAGCTGTGGCGGTTACCTTTTCCCCTCTCCAGTCCCCCTGAAAAGGGCAACTTGAACGGGGATTATTTCATGCACATGCTTTATCTGTTCTGTCTTTGTGTACGACTCTTGTTTTAATCGTTCCATAATTATGCTTCCATAATATAACAATTTTTTTTCTGGACACGTAGATTTTGGTGAAAGATCCTTTTGAGAATCCTCTTGTTAAATCCTTGTATGATGAGTGGCTTGATCAACCTGGTTCGGAGAAAGCTAAACGGCACATGCATACAGAATATCACCCTGTGGTAAAAAGCGTAACTGCTCAATTGCATAACTGGTAACCACATTCCAGTCCCTCTCCATTCTACAAATAAGTTGCAATTTCACGAGGTTACCATCCTTGGTCTCGGCTCTCCAAGGCATGGGCCTGGTCTCGTTTACAACACCAACCACTGTGGCTGAATATTTATTTGTTCTCGGGATATCCTTTTGCAAAACACAGTTCAATTTTGATAGAGTAAACAGATTTGTTATTCGTACCCTTCTTACTCGTGTATATATTCTATACTAGAAGCCCTTTAGATAGATAAAAGAATCGATTTCATGCTTTTGTAATCTGTTTCCCCTTGCCATCTGGGCCCAAATATTGTTCTCTTCAGTTCTTGTACATGTCTTTGTTGAATAATGTTCTCTTTTTTGTATAATTCAACAGGTTTGGGGAATTATGATCCCCTCCTTTGAAACCAAAAATAATTTCGTCTGTATCAGCAACAAGTACAAGATTGAGGAATCAAAGCAAATTTTTTTTACTTGCCATTCTCTGTTATGTGGATGCTGATGGTCTACAAGTTCATTTGAGCATTTCGTTTCTTTTATCTACCGTTCAGCTTGAGTTTCTGAATCTGGAAGTCCTTTTACTAGTCTCTTTTCATCCATTTTTATTATTTAGACTAATAGGCAGCTTCTAACAATGACATTTTCAAGTAGAAAAACAATGCCTGTTTTCATAATTGATAGTTCCGATCTGAAAAGAGCTAGGTTATCTAAAAAGAGGTAGGTTAATTTGTGAGTTATCATGTCAACCTAAATTTTGATTATTTTTTTTATAAGATTTTAACTATGTTAGGTTTGGTCATGTTAACTTGATTTTTGATGTTTTTTTATAAGATTTTAACAATACTAGGTTTGATTATGTTAACTGAATTTTGATTTTACCTTATTTGATATTTAATAATGATTATTTTTAAAAATATTTTTTATTTGAAAATATATCAAAATAATAATATTTTGTTTTTTAAGATATTTTTAATATCATTACAAATTAAAATGACATGAAAATGTATATATAAAAATTAATTTGAATTAAATAAATAAATAAATAAAAATTATTTTTTACAAGATTTTAATTATGTTAGGTTTGGTCACCGGATTTTAGGCTAGTTTAGTTTAACTACAAATTTAACACGAGTCCAGTACTCTTTCAAGTCAACCCTGGACATTAAAATTATTATAAATATGATTGGTTGCAAATTAACTAAGATTAATACTACCAAAAGTACACAATAAATATTGAAGTGTTTATTTCTATAAAAAAATGAGCTGGATTTTTTAGATTACATTTTTGACCAACAATTATTTCACTATAAATTAGAACATAAATATTTATTAGTCACCAAAGAGTACAATATGCTAAATGATTGTGATTATTTTTTATAATATTAGGACTAATTATGAATTCTTGCTAAATTTCATTTAATAAAATATTAATCATGTTTTTTTTTAAAAAAAAAAAAAAAAACAGGAATGGAAAGATATTTAGCCAAATTAGATAAGACATGATTGATGCAGCCAAACCAGACCAAGTCAACCGCAAACTCCTTCCCAAATATACGAGGATCAAGTCATTGTAATGAAGGGATTTTTTTTTTTCATGAAATATTGGCAAGTTAATATTTCATTTCCAATTTTAGAAACGGAATTTCCAGAAAAAAAAGCCAGGAAAAATCCGCGTTTCAATTTATGTCCCCTCTTACCAATCCAACCAGCTGGAGTCAAAGTCAAATACTGCTGCTTGCTACTGCTTATAAGAAGCAGACAGCTGTTCGGTGTCACGTCTCACCTCTAAAATCAACCACCAGCAACAAGTCTTCTCCTTGTTAGAAAAGAGGAACCCCTGCATCTCACACAGAGGGACCATAACAATGGTAATGAAATCTCTTCTCTTTTGTTTGTTTTTCTGTTGTGCTTTATGAAGATAAATGTTTGTGGGGTTTTTATGTTTTGGTTTTTTCATTGAACAATTATCGGTTTTTTTTTAGTTTTTTTTATGGTTGTTTGCTCTAAATTGTACAAGTCTTAAATTTGAATCCATGATCTTGTTGCGTGTTCTTGGTTTGATCATATCTTGCATGTTTTTGATGGATCAGTTGTTCTGTTTCTGTTTAATTCATACATTGGGTCTAAAAGAATGTGAAAGGAGGCTCCTTTTGTTGAATCTTGAATAAAGGGGATCTGTATGCTAAACTGATCAAGTTTTTTATTTTTACATTTTTTCTCTTTAATAAAATTCTCTGCTTGTGAAACAGGAAAATGAAAGTTTCAAATTGGAGAAAAGAAATAAAATAGAAGGCATGTAAAGGAAAAATTAGAAATGGATATTGCTCATATCAGTTGTGTCACAGAATGGATATTTTGATTTTAGTTTCACCATTTCACTGAAGAAGCTTGTGATAACACTATAGCAGCAAAAAAATTCATCTCTTATTGTGATTTTGGAATATTTTTGCAGTTTTGTTTGTTGTGGTTTGAAGGTTGATTGCGGCCTAATGGTTTTGATATGATGTCAAGCTTTGTTAGTCTAGCATTTATGTTCTTTTCCTGGTTAGATAGGATACATAAAAACTTGTTTTGATTATCATTTGGATTTGACAGACAACTTCGAAGCGCCTTTCCGAGAGGAAAGTGGCAAAGTTTCAGAAGAATATCACTAAGAGAGGATCTGTTCCTGAAACTTCGACAAAGAAAGGATATGACTACCCAGTCGGGCCAATACTACTTGGATTCTTTGTCTTTGTGGTAATTGGATCATGTATGTTCTTTCTACCTTGTTGAACTCTTTAAGTTCTGTCTATCTTATTGTTTCTTGCATTATTTTTATGAATTTGCTACTTGAATCTTCTATCCGTGAAAATTCATAGGTTTGTGTAATCCATTTATCATTATCTATTGCAAAATTTTTAGCAGTCAATTTTTGGAGGTGCTTTTTGCTGTGGGTTTATTGTGAGCAATTGCTGGCTTGGTATCAAAAGAATTTTGATGTATAGCTAGTGATATGTGTCATCTTCAGAAAGTTTATTGGTCACTGCTGAAGTATTTGTGTCATCTTCAGCAAGTTTATTGGTCACTGCTGAAGTGAGAGGTGGAGAGATATTGTGGGTGATTTTAGTCTTTCCCCCCTTTTTCCCTCTAAACTTTTACACTATTGATATATTTTTATGGATGTCTCACTTTGATTTGTGCCATCTAGTTTCTGGACTTTGTTTTCAGCAGCATCAAATGAAAGTTTTCTTCGTAAACTTTGTTTAAACCTCCATCTAGTTGATGATCAATTTTGAGATTATACTCCCAAATGGACCCAAAGGCAACTCCTTGTTTAAAGTACTGAAATGTTAAAGTGAACAAATTGTTTGAAAGAAATGTTTATCTTGGATTGTTGTTAAAAATAATACCACCTCGGTGTCTTGCTGTTTCAGAACTGTGTTTTATAGTGCAGTAATTATAACCTGTGTTTGATGTTATGCATTCACCGCTGAATTTCTTGTTACTCCTTTGCGTGGCAGCTCTTTTTCAGATAATTAGGACAGCATCTAGTGGTGGGATGGCCTGAGGTACTGGAGTTATGTTTATGATGGAAATCTGCAGCATTGCAATAAGCTAGGGCTATGATGGAAATCTGCAGCATTGTAATAAGCTAGGGCTTTACTATCAAAATGTAAAGTTAGAACACGTGAAAGTTCTAATGCAAAATGATGAATAAATTGTGTTCTCTACCACCAGTTTTGTACAGTGTTCCGTTTTCGAAGTTTCGAAAGCTTCTTCTGCATAATAGTGTACTGGCTTTCTAGAAACCCGCCTTGTCCAGTGACAATTCTCATTCTTAGGGTGTGTTTGTTTTTAGAGAAGCACTGTATTTTTTTTTTGAAAAATATATTTTTTAATGTTTTTTTATTATGTTAATGAATTAATATAAAAAATAAATTACAAAATTATTTTGATATGTTTTCAAGTAAAAAATAATTATTATTACATTAGCCATTGCTTTAATTGACTATGGTTTATGAAGGTAAATATTTTCCAAAATAGAAAATTATTTTTTTATTTTCTTTGTTTTTGTTTTTCAATAAAAAATTGAAAATGGGTTTTTTTTAGAGTGGAGATATTTTTTTCCATCAAAAAATAAAAAATACTTCAATATTACAACTATTTTTTTTCTAAAAGAATAAAATTATAATTTATAATAGTCATCTCAATATTTTGAATGTATGATAGTCTAATTATAGAATATTTATTTTATTTTATTCAAATTAAGAAATATCATAAAAGGTTATATTATTGACTAAAAGAAATTATATTTAATTTACAATAAAAATTAATTTTATGATACTAATTAAAATATAAAAAAATACATGTATATAAAAGAAATTATACTGTTCATGATTTTTTTATTTGAAAAAACTATAAAGGAAAATTATTGAAACTATAAAATATGTTTTTCAAACTTCATATTAATTTAGAAAACTGAAAAACCAGCTTTCAATTTTGAGAAATAATACATTTTAAAAAATAATTCGAGTTTTCTTTTTTCTTACTCTAACAATCCCTTATCTTTAACTAAATTTCTCCATTAAGCGCCGAACACCAAAATCTTGGTAACAATGAAGAAAATAGTTTGCACCATCAAAATACTCTCTCGGAAGCTCATATTTGAAACAAATGGCACTTGATTAATACTGTAGCACAACCGTGCAGCATTTCTTATAACATGTAATGCACTCACACATGGCTTTCCATCCCTTATTCAAGTGCTTAGACGGTACCATTTACATCTAGTAGACATTACAGCAAAGTTCACAATACAACTATAGTCCATAATCAGCATAAAAAGTACAAAAGAGCATCGATTGATGACAGACATGCCTCGTGAGAGCAGAATCACCAGCAAGATGCTAGAAATGTCTTTGCTGCTGCATATGCTTTCTGTATGCTCCTTTGCTTTCATCTGACCTGCGAGTTGCTCGGGTCATTGTGCTTCCTGTGTTGGAATTCTGGTAACAGTCTGAACTTTTGGATAACTTCCTGACATGAGAGCTGAAGCTAAGTTCATTGCTCATTTGTGTATTGCTCCCTGATAAGCTCCCATCAAGCGAAGACTCGTAGCCTATTGCCTCGAATTCCTACAAGAAATGTCCATTCTGTCAGTATTATCCTTGCGAGGTTGCAAAGAGTGCATGTCATAGGAGAAGCATTTTGGGCTGGATATTATCAAAACTCCAAGGAGCGTTATCTGCTGACCTTCTTTTTCTTGGCACAGTAGGGCGTTAAACATGGATTAAAATCCTTAAGAAACGTGTCATCTGGACTACCCGGGGTTGCACCATCGCAAGAGCTAAACTCCTGAATTGTTATAGACAGATTGTCACGGAAGAACAGGTAAAGGAAAGAAAATTTGACTCGACAAGCTTATAAAGTTCGTAAAGCAGAACTTGGAAGATCATGGCATTTTTAGCACACAACATTTCATTGCTTAAGCCACAAGGAAACTTCTACAATTATTACCTGATGGCCTATAAAAATAATCACCAAATTCATTCTCAGAAAAGTAAATAGATAAAGGGAACTGTGACTCTTTGCTAGGAGTTGAACAGTGACCTTTCTTAATACAGTGCACACAGGGTATTCTGACAAAAACAGTAACTTATTTGTTGTTCAACTGTCAACTATAGCGCAAAATGTGAGTAGGAAAATGGCATGCTTACTAAGGAATTTGCAGTTTCTTCATGATCATACGTTGGTGTCCCTGGTGAGCTGCCATGATATTGGATATGTGCCCTTGCATATTTATCTGCCTTCACCTTCTCAAGAAGAAAACTACAATAAACAACTGTACACCCCAAATACTATCATAAAGCCATCCTTGTTTGAATTTTGAAGATTTTATCAACAAAAATGTGGTAAATAAATGAGGAATTCAACCCCATACGCCTACTTAAACAAACTTTAAATAAAAATGCAGTCTGCTCAATAAATAAGCTGCCTAGAATACCAACAAATTGCGAAGAAATACAATAATGCAAATAACGCCCAACATATATAATGATATATAATTTCATTATATCTGACATCAAAAGATATGCTTGAGAACCAACGCTTAACAGGTCAATTTGGTGACTCACCAACCCCCTTTTGGTTTTATTAATGTTTCAGGTGATGTCTTCTATACTCTATTTTTCTACCCTAGAACATTGAGGACAATGTCTTATTTTGGTTGAGGGGAGACACTTTTTTTCTTAAAAGAAAAAAATCAATGCTTGAGTTGACAGGTGTACCCCTGACTTGACCTAGAGTTTAAGTCTTGGATCGGATATTATAACTATGCTTCAAACCCAAACCCTTCAACAACAAACCTTATAATTTGAACAGCATTGCTTTTAATAATCTGAAGATGAATCTGATTTTACACTAAAACTGCTATTACTAATTAAGATGGAAAATTACATACAGCTAGCATAATAATCACTGGAGAACCTTAATGCTCCTTCATGCAACTAAATCTTTCATTGATATCTTCAAGGACTCTCCCATAGACTAGAAAGCAAGGAACTTATACATGCACAATCTTTAGATTTCATTCCAGCCACAATTAAATCCACTCAAAAATCCAAAAAATTGATAACTTTTCAGGTTAATACCTCAGCAAGATCCTCTGCATGGCATTGCAATTGTCCTGTAAGGGAAGTGCCCTGCCTCTGAAGAGTTGGAATGAGTTGTTTGGCTTGCTTCAATTCTGATCCTCGCTGCTTCAATAACTCTTGAAGCTGAGAATTCATTGCGTCAGGAAAAAGTACAAATCTTTTTAATGATCTAATCTCTTCTCTTTGCTTCAAGCACAAATCTTTCAACTTCTCAACCTACACAAACAAAAAAAAAACCCAGCAATAAGCTCAAAAACCAAAACCCAAAGAGGAAAAACAATCAACAAAATCACTACTTACTTCTCTGTTCTTGTCTTCAAGCATCAACTTAAGCTTATCAATCTCCAATTCTTGTTCTTTATTAGCACTCAAAAGCTCCCTCTCACTCTTCAAAACCATAGCTAAAGTCCTTGTATTACTATTCACTTTCGCCTCTGTCAGCGCCTTCACTTCCTTTTTCTCCTTATTTTCTTTTCCAAATAACTTCTTCTGCAACCCCATAAAACCAGTTCCTTTCCTCGCAGTCTTTTTCAAGTCCTCGGCTATTAGATCCGATGGAATCACCAACCCCACAGCCTTACTCGATGACCCTTTACTCGACGCAGAAGATACTGATTTCTTCTCCATGAATTTCTTCACCATTTTGCTTAGATTGTGATCATTTCCATTGTTTTTTACCTTGATTTTTGACAAATCTGCTGGTTTGGACTTGACAATTGCGCGTGAAGTTGAGTGTTTGTAGCTTAGCTCAGCGGATGAAGATGGGTCTGAGAAGTATGAGGTGGTTGAGGACCTTGAATCGTAGGAATTGTAGCGAGAAGCCATTAAAGATTGAATCTTTAGGAAAGAGAGAAGAAGGAGAAGAACAGAGAAGATAAAAAAAAAAAAAACAAGAAGTTCGGGTTTTTGGTGTGTTTGAGGTTTTGAAAGATTAAGGACAGACAGGTGGCAAAGTGGGAGTGAATGATGGAGAGGCGCTGTTTGAATTCAAATTTCTGCTTTATCTTGGAAAGCGCGGCATGTTTTACCAATTGTTTCAGCATATTCAACTCTAATGATTTTCAATAATTGAATTGTTGGTATTTGATAATTGCACTTCAATGTTTGTGATGCTTCCTATCAAACTCGAACCGATCTTACCAGTTAATCTAATAACTTACTGAAATGATTATGTTCTTCGATTGAAGTTTTAAGTTAAACTTCAAAGGAGTTAGTCCGTATATGTAATTTGATTAATTTAGTGAATTGATAAGTTCACTAATTAAAACCTGATTTATTTTAAGAAAAGCTATTTTTTTTAATTCTCATATTAGAGAAAAATGGGATTATTGCAGTATGCTAGCTAAAAAGGATGAAAAATATGAAGTATCTAAATTTTGAATAGTACAGAGAATTAATGTATTTTTCTCACAGAAAGAGGAGCACCTTCTACTAAAAATAATTCAACCTTTTTTTTTTCTTGAAAAGTGTTTAGCATAGCTTTTGTATTTAAATGCTTATCAAAAATATTTTTAACTTAAAAAATATTAATTAATATTTTTTAGTATTTTTTATGTATTAATACAAAAAATAATAAAAAATATATTTAAATATATTGTTAAATAACAAAATACTTTAAAAAATATCATACATCACCATCTCAGACTTCCCTAAATGTCTAATGTTTAAATAATCCCTTTTGAGTTTTTTTTTTTTTTGTCTATTTCATGTTCTTTTTCTATTTATCCACTTTTTTTATTTTATTTTAAGAAATAGAAAAGATAAAAAAAATAGATAGATATCATGAAAAAATAATATTTTAAAAAAAGATAGATATCATGAAAAAATAATATTTTAAAAAAACATTAATATTAAATTAAATAGTATCAACAATTAGTTAAGAGACTAACTAACTGGTTTTTAAAAATGAGAAATATTATTTAATTTTTTTTACATAACTAAGATATTAATTTATGATTTACTCTATACAAGTAAAAAAAAAAAATAAAGAGTGAGGATGATTTGTGAAATTTACAAGGGCTTTTATATGTTTGAACTGAGTTCACTTGTTTTATTAAGATTGTGTAGTAGAGATTTATCCTTATATGTCTTAAATAGTTCAAATATTCAACAAAGAAAATATACATTTCAACTATATAATATGATGTCTATATCCTATTTTTAAGCTTTTCTAAATCTTAATTCTCTGATGTGATTCTATTTGAGAGTTCCCAGTTACAATTATAAGAGTAAACTTGCAAAAAAAAAAAAAACTCAATATTTACCGCACCAAATGATTAATCAGGACATATCTCATAAGTCGACCCTTTTTATAGATTTTTATAAATAAAAATCATCTTAAAAACAAAATGGGTTTGAAGACACGTCAAATCAAGAGAACTTGAGTTTAGCAGTTAGCTAAGCTCAAAATAGTATGAGTCTGACAAACATGTCACATACAGAGAACTTGAATTTGACAATCAATAAGCCTAAAATGATATGAGTCTAGCAAACCTACCAGACTCAAAACACTTGGGCTTAGCAGTCAACCATACCCAAGATGGCATGAGTCTAACCAATATGTCAGATCCAAAAAACTTGAACTTAGCAATTAGTCAAGTTCAAGATAATATGAGTTTGGCGAGCATACATGACCTAAATAACTTAGGCATAATAATTAGTCAAGCCTAAGGTGGCATGGACCTCACATAAATGCCAGACCAAAAAAAAAAACTTGGACTTGGCAATCAGCCAAGTTCAAAATGGCATGATTTTAGCAATCATACTAGACCAAGACCAATTGAGCTTGACAATTAGCCACACCCAAGGTCTGACAACCATGTTAAACTCAAAGCACTTAAGCTAGATAGTTAATCATGCTCAAGGCAATATGAATCTGACAAATATGTCAAACTTGAAATATTTGGATTTAACCATTATTAAATTCTCACATTATATGGTTGATCTTATATTATCCCCTAAAATAAAAGTATCGAAAGCATGACAAATTGTCATGTCTTTTTATCTAGAATAATCATCCATATTAATGCAATTATTTTCCTATGCTAATAAGTGTATTCAAGGTTTCTTAATAAACCTATCATATTTATTGTCTCATTAATTATATGTAAAAGATATATATATCTCCCATTAATGTCACTGAAAGAAAAGGGCTTTTTAGTCCTTCTTTTCTCTGAAAACGACAAGATTCATGGGGTATAAATGCCTTCTAATTATCCAGGTAAGGGCTCAGAACTTTTATCTTTTAAAATAAATTAATAGATTTTAGATCATTAACTAACTTAAAACTTAAGAAAAAAATATCTTTATTCCTTGAATTTAAGGCTCTTTTAATTTATTTATTGTATTTCTTATAAATTTATTGACTTTATCATCAAAGGGTCTTTAACCCCCCGATTAAAACTGTTTTTGCAATACTCAAGCTTAAGAATTCATTAGTCTAGAAGAAGAAATATAACTATTAAAACAAATTGATTAACCATTATCTCAAACACTAAACAACTTATTATTTATATATCTTGAATTTTAAGACATTATCAACATCCTCTTTCTAGCTCTAAATAGCATATATATGAAGTTAGTATATGTAAAATCAAGTGTAGTATTGCTATTTAAAATTTCAAGGGTGAAGTTTTAAGTATTTTGCCAGTACTCAGGATCACTCATTATAACTCAAGTATTGACCATCACTTTGGTTTTAGGTGCTACATACCTATCAATCTCACATATTTCTCAACTTTTTTATTAGAAGTAACAAGGGGACAAAAGGATGTAGCCTCATAGTTTATTTGATTACTGACTTTAAATAATTTAGTTACTGAATGTCTACTTCTATAATTATTTTATTCTCTTTGAAGGCTTGTCTTTTCTCAGCCTGTGCTTTCTTTAAGACCGTAGGGTTTTTCATTATTTTTATCATTGCTCATTCTACTATTGTTTGATGAATTAATAGTTTCATAAAAAAAACATATCCCTACTAAAAATTAAAAAAAATAAGAATTTATATTCCATCAAAAAAACATATCCCTAATAAAAATTAAAAAAAAATAAGAATTTATATTTGAACTAATATTGGACTTAATTTGTATTGATATTAGATATAAGATAGTTTTTTACTATTATTTAAGGTAGATAAGATAAAAATAGTGGAAACAGAGGAAACATATCTTCGTCTATCATGTCTTGAAACAATAAAAATTCACTAAAGAACCTTCATAGTGACATAAATCTTTGTTTCTTCAATTGAATATTTTTTTATTCTTTTGTATTTGTCACTTCTATCCTATAATAATAACCAAACACGACGTAGGTAACAATTAACAATTACCCTTCATAAAGCTTAGTTGTAATGGAAAGTTTGTAGAAAAAAAGTAAATACTATAAGCACTTACCCAAAAGACAACTTTAATATGATTATTTTTAATAGGGCATTTCAAGGTTTCACTCCTTTGAAATCTTAAAAGAACATCAACCAAATCCTCCTCCATTATTTCAATGTTTCCCTCAACTTTTCCTTGTGCTCATTAATGATACAACCCACGATCGTGTTTATCTATTTAAGTACTTTTTTTAGTTTAGATTTTATCTTATTGGCTAGAAAAAACTATAGTGAAAGATATAAGTCTACCATATTGAAACCTCATGTCAAATAAGATCCTTCCTTGGTGAGTGATATCATTGCATCTTGGTATTTTCATTAGTTCCCCAATACTGTTTTACAAGTTATTACACTTGTTAAAAAGAAAATATTTTCATTAAAATCTATCAATCTTCTTGTGAATGCCTAAATGGACTTAATGAGTTTTGAAACCTCGTCATGTTGAATAACGGAGAATTATCTTAGGAATTAAGAGTTCCATTATACAATTTTTCCTTATTTACCTCAAGTAATCACCTTATAGAAAGAAGGCAATATCTTTTATCCCAAATTTTAAAATTTAAAAGGCAAGTCTTTCTAGCCTCTAAGCAAGGATAATATCATTAGTCTTCGACACCTCTCTAACCATCTTTGACGATGATATTACAATTACAAAACTTTCACTTAGTTAAAGATGCATCAAAGGCCCATGTTTAGTAACTTTAGTTAGATCTTTAAAGGCATGGTGTAGTAGTGTTGAACTTGTTAAGTTGTGAAGTTTTCTATGAAAGGCAACTTCATAAGAAACTTTACTTTAAATCCCACTTTTAGATTTTATGCAATCCATCTAAACAAGAAACAAAAAAGAATGAGGAAGGCACATAAAAAACTGTGGCCTCCATGGTTACAGAGAGGAATCAAGTCATATCAGGCAATATTAAACTTGTCCAAGTGTAATATTTTTATACAAGAAAGAAATTTGGATAGAAACAATATCTACTGAAGAAGAAGAAAAATGACAAGACCCTCATAGTCAATCGAAAAGATTTCAATCAATTTAAAAAGATAATTGCAAATAATGGACCTCATTTTTTAATATTATCTTGTTTGTGAAATGAACTTGTTTTCCATTTCACGTGTTCATAATGGATTGTATGGTAATTCAAAAAAAGATTTACTCAATAATTATTTCAATGTGAACCCAGATGCATAGCCACATAACCACTTTTCCTTAATGATCTATCCTTAATGGCTTAATGTCATCCAACCTGACTCGAGCTGGTACCTAATGAACTAAGTTTTGTAATATAGATCATGTATCTAGTTGTATTTAATAATTTTGTTTATTAGAATCAAATTTTCATTTGATCAATTAATAATAGAAATAGACACATATAAAACAATAAAAAAAACAAATATTATTCAAGGTTGCTCATATTAGAAAAAATGTTATCAATTTATGTGAAAAACCAAATAAAAACTAAATGTTATTTAACCGAAGACAAAGTTAAAAAGTTGAAAGATGAATATAAATGTAGATATTTAATATTGGGTTATAATTTTGATTGTATCTAATGGCTTTATTTCTTGGAGTTAATGTTTTATTTAACAAAACAATCAAAAACAAAAGACACATAGGAAAACGATTGCATAAAATTAAAGAAAAACATTGATGTGCTTTCACGGAGAAGGAATGTCTTCTAATATATATATATATATATATATATATATATATATTGAAATCTTATTTGTAAATTAAGTAAAAATTAATCATATTATATTAAAAAAAATCATAAGAAATTGTTAGAAAATTATCAAAATTGAAAACATAGCCATTAAAAAAATCAATAAAAAACCTACATCAAAGGATGAAAATTAAAGAAGAAGAATAAAATGAAAAAAAATCATGACACACATGTCTGTCTTGGGTGGCTCAACACTCTTTAACTTAGAAAAAACTCAGCTATATCAACCTTTAAGCTTGGATCTTTGTGTCTGGACGTGCTTTAATTTTTTTTCTTCAAGATGCAATAGATTGTTATCCGCCTCTTATTAAAAAAAAAAGAGTAACGTATCACTTAGTGGACCAATTTTAGGTGACCAAAGACTAAAAACTCAGACCATGAGTTTTTTTTTGCTTAAAAATAAATTCAAAATATCTAAAAAAACACCTTACCTACATTAATAAATCCATCCATAACCTCAAACAACCCAAAAATAGTTCTAATATCTAAAATCAACTTGAAATAATAAAATTTTAGAGTTCAAATCTATCATAAAAAATAATAAGAAAGACATATATAACCCAAGTGGAATTTTTCTCATTAAATATCAAAATTAATCATTTTAATTTTGACCACTTCAATAAAATTTTGTACAACAATTAAAATTTTAAAATATCAAGAGTTAAAAATATATTAATTTAAAATAAAAAGAATGAAAGTAAATTTTTCACTTGAATTTTAAAAATGCCACCCATTATATTCGGCATTTTTAATTTAGTACTATTTATTTGACTTTTTCCTTTTTAACAGTTTAAATTAGAGCATATTTAAAATTACAAGTAAAGGTTGCTTTTAAAAAAAATCACTTGCATCAAATTAATATTTTATTTATTTATTTATAACATTAAAATATTAAAATAATTTAAAAACTCAAAAAAACTAATTTTTTTTAAATATAATTAAACCATGATTATTTATTTATAACATTAAAATATTAAAGTAATTTAAAAACTCAAAAAAACTAAATTTTTTTAAATATAATTAAACCATAAAAACAAACATAACCTTAAATTTCTATGAATTTACTCCGCAAAATAGAAATTATAATATAATAGTTTTTTCAGACCAAGTAGACCCCACCTTGGAAAAGGCGTGGGTAAAAAACCACACAGCACACATTTTTTTCTCTGACCGGCACCTTAATTTTCTCGCGAAACAAACAGACCAGTCATAGTTGCTAGTATTGCAAATATATAGCAATAAAACCTCAGAACTGATAGTAGACCTCACTTACAACACTCACATATTATTCCAAGCTGTTTTTCTTACATGCATGGCAAGGACTATCCAGATTTTACCAAACTATACAACGCCCACAATTTTAAAATCATCATCAGAACAATCTTTATCCAAAATCCTCAAGAAAATGCAAAAAATCTGAAAAAGTCTAGATTTTGACACCAACCCATTTGTGTTATCTCAATTTTGATTCTAACCCATTATTTCCCATTCGTAAATTATCCTTACATGTCTGATTTTCATTCATAATTTTGGATGTTCAACCTTTTTTGAGGTGTGCACTGTTAGGGTTTTTCTGGGTCTATCAATACCAGGTTTTTGGTTGGTCTGTCTTATTTGTTTTATATACCAAAACATATACAGGTACTCGTGAGCTTTCTCGATTACAGAAACAAATGGGTCGTTCTCGAGGGAATTTTCACTCTAATGATGAAGACCCTACTCAGAGGTTTGTGTTTTTTGAAGTTGTTTGCTTTCTTGGTTTCTGATTCAGTTTTTAGATTGTTTTATTTTCTGTTTTTGTTGGTGTTACTTTTGCGTGCTTTGTAATGTTAATCAGTAAGATGGAAAATGGAAATGAATTTGAAGTGTCATTTGATAGAATTTAGTAATGTAGAATTCGTCTCTGCATAATTGAAGGTGGTTAATGTAGATGGTCTCTTATTACTTTTGTTTATGTGATTACTGAGTATCAATTTTGGCTATATGAGTATAGTATATCTTGATGGCATTGCAGATCAAGAAGGAAGAAGAATGCGGCAAGTGGAGATAATTCCGAATCTTTATTGGCTGGTAATTTTTCATCCTTGTGGGAAATTAAAAATGATAAATTTTTTAGATTTGAAATTTCACAGCAATTTTTTTCATGATTACCTGTAACACAGTATAATGGAGCATCATCTTACAGCATTGTTTCATCTAAAGCATTGATTACTTAATGAGCAGTTCGTAGAATACAAAACACAAGTTCGAGTCCTATTCTGAACATGAAATCTATGAGTGTCTTGTAGTTGTTCTCTAATAGGGTTTTAAAAACTGTAATTGTCAGAGGCTTATAGATAGTTAAGGTGGTACTGATTACAGAATAATATTTCAAAGACGTCACGAAAATTGATGCTGCTGTTATTACTCAAATTCTTTGTTCTTCTAAGTACCATCATGCATATGATCTCTATGCATCCTAAGGATGATTGATTTTGTTTTCCTCCTCATCTTGATGACCTTTTTCTTTGTTTTCTTCTTTACTTTTTAATGTGCCCAGGCCAAGGAAGTGGTGATGGGAAAAAGGCATTATACCATTGCAATTATTGCAATAAAGATATAACAGGGAAGACCCGTATCAAATGCGCTATGTGCCCTGATTTTGACCTATGCTTAGAGTGCTTCTCTGTAGGAGCTGAGGTTACACCTCATAAAAGCAATCACCCTTACAGGGTTATGGTCAGTGCTTCTCCACTTGCCAACTTGTTATTTTGCATGCTTCTGTTCATTGTTCCTTTTTAATCTGGAATTGAGCTT
The DNA here is from genome assembly GCF_000495115.2 of Populus euphratica. Taxonomy (NCBI): domain Eukaryota; kingdom Viridiplantae; phylum Streptophyta; class Magnoliopsida; order Malpighiales; family Salicaceae; genus Populus; species Populus euphratica. Next base: position 186,086 of record NW_011500152.1, read on the forward strand.
GTCCCTGTATCAGCACGGGAACCTTACTGGTTTGTTTGATGAGATATTGAGGAAATTTTGGCTTTCCTGTTGCATCTCTATTTAGTATTTAATAACTGTACTATACTTGAACTGTTCTTTCTCATGTTAGCAAATGCTCACTTATTTATTGCATTTGTTTCTTCATGGTTTAATTAGTTGGAATACCTATAAGTCTCAATTCTTATGTGGGCATAATGTTCAATCTATAACATTAGAAAGCTGGCAAGATGATTTTTTATGTATTTTCATTTCTACAGGATAATTTATCTTTCCCGCTTATTTGCCCTGACTGGAATGCAGATGAAGAAATACTGCTTCTAGAGGTGTTTGGTTTAACTTTCTTTTTTAGTTTGTAATTTTAGTGCTCATTGCAAGGTAATTCTGATATGCTGTTGATCTTTAGGGAATTGAAATGTATGGATTGGGGAACTGGGCAGAAATTGCTGAGCACGTGGGAACAAAGAGTAAAGACACATGTATTGACCACTATAATGGTGTTTACATGCAATCCCAGTACTTCCCTCTCCCGGTAAGATATAGAAAAACTCTTCTCTTTTCAAGCTGTTTCTGAGTTAAGTAGAAGAAGATAAAATTGAACATTTTTCTTCTTTTCAGGACATGTCGCTTGTTGTTGGGAAAAATAGAAAGGAACTTCTTGCTATGGCCAAGGGATATAGTGAGGACAAAAAAGGTTTGTGTTAATGCTTACCATTATATATCTCTACCAATAGTTGTTTTCGTATTTTTCTTCTACTTCTGCTTCCTAGGTGGAACTTTATTTTAGTTTGTTCTTTGGTGTGAAGCTAATATTTTGATCCCCAGTACTGGTTAGAATTTTTCCTTGTACCTGCGGTTCCTGATATACATTGTGCAGGGTGCTCTAGTGTGCCTTAGTTTCAACTTGTTGTTTCCTAGCATAAAAGCAACGGATTTTCTGCTGAAGTAGGAAGCAAAACCTACTTCAGTGGTGAACAAGCCACTCGTGGTCATTTTGTGTTACTTACTGTTGATATACAAATTCTTGAACTATGACCTTTTGAAAAGAAATTTTGATCACAAATCATGTATGATTTATAGGTGCTGCCATGCTTGGGGATCTTACTTTGAAGGAAGAATCTCCATTTTCTCCTTCAAGAGTGAAGTACGGTTTCCATTCTTTTCTCTTAATAATTTATATCTGATCACCTATTAAACATGCCTCTACCAATTTCCTTGATTAACTTAGAGTCGAAGAAATGCATAAAGGAGGTTCCTCTGGCCGATTATCAACATTAAATTCAGGTGAGTTTGAATAATATCTCAAATAACTAGATGTTTCATGAAGATGAATTGAAATAATGTCATTTCCGCAACGAATGAATCCTTGTTTTTTGAACCTTCAGAGGTAGAATCTGCTGGCCGTCCTACTACCACAAACTCTGCAGCAACAGCTGCTAATAAGAAGGCATCTAGCATTGCTCGGGTTAAAGATGGACCTAATGTTGTTAAAGTGGAAGGTTTGATACATGACTTTTCTTATCAAAATTGCTTCTAGTAGGTGATTGTTGTTGCTGTTGTCATTGTCCTCTAGATGCTTGATTGTTTTGAAAATAATCTCTTTCATCTGATATAATTGAAATTGATGTGATTTGGATGTTGTTGCTCATTGAAATTTGTTGCTTCCCTGCTTCTAATTTGTAGGATAGTACTATGTTATTGTCTGCTTACTCGATATGTGAACAATTCTATGGAGGATCAGTTAGTCATCATGGTTTTTGTTGGTGGCAGATCCTCAGGTGGACCGAAATGCTAAAGGGAAGAAACCGAATTCCTCTGGGAGTGAGGGTCCATCTTTAATGGAGTTGAGCGGTTATAACCCCAAGAGGCAGGAATTTGATCCTGAATATGATAATGATGCTGAGCATTTGCTAGCTGAGATGGAATTTAAAGATACTGACACTGAGGAAGAGCGGGAGCTGAAATTGCGAGTGCTGCATATATATTCAAAGCGGTAGGTAGTAAATGAATTGGCTATGTTTGTTAGTCTGAACGAACTTTGCTACATCATGCTTGTTCCCATGGGAGGATTAGGGAGCTATACCTTTAGGCATTAAGGTGAAAGGTGCATAAACTGAAGGGGAATGAAAATAAAATCACAGAGCAAACATATTTGACCTACAATTCTACTGCTGAATTTTTGTTTTGAATGTTAAAAGATATACTGCCAAGTTGCTTGCTTATACCAAATGTATCTGTCATTCTGTTTAATTTCATCTCACAATTATTTAGCCTTGCTGGATGTTGACAGGCTCGACGAGAGAAAGCGCAGAAAAGATTTCATACTAGAAAGAAATCTGCTGCAACCAAGTCCTTTTGAAAAGGACTTGACTCCAGAAGAGAGGGCATTATGTCGGCGTTATGACCCTTTCATGCGTTTTCATTCCAAGGAAGAGCATGAGGAATTGCTTCAGGTTGTTGTTGAAGAGCATCGGATGCTTAAAAGGATCGAAGAGCTGAAGGTTTTTGATTTATTCTGAAAATGCACCTTCATATTACTTGATTCACTTTATCCCTTGAAATAAATAATACTGGCTGCTATGTCCTGTATAAACAGGATTTGGCAGGCACTGATTTGAACAGAAAAATTGCCACTCACACTGAAGAACATGTACTTCTGTATGTGAATGATATGCTTAATGGTAACTCATGTTGCTGTAACTATGCAGGAAGCTCAACTAGCTGGTTGCCGCACAGCAGCTGAGGCGGACAGATACCTTGAGCAGAAGAGGAAAAAAGAAGCCGAGGAAAATTCCAGTAGACTGAAAGACAATGCTCTGGTTGGTCCTAGCAATCATGGTGCTTCCAATGCATTTATTCCTTCAGAGTCTGTTAGGAAGGATTCAAGTACTAGACCTGTAGGACAGGGCTCTGCTAGCTATGCCAATGGTTTGGACACAACAGGCTTTTATGAAACGCAGCTACTATCTGAAACTGTAAGTATGAAATCCCTGGTTGGTAGCTTCTCTTCATCAACATTTGTAAACAATGCCCGATCTGGTTCTTTGTTGTGCACCAACAACAAACATCTTATTGCTGAGCATTCATCATTCCTTAAGTTAAATGGAAAAAGAATTGTCCAACGATGTCATGCACTGCCCTTGAGGCTTCATTGTGAATTCCCAAGTATAATGTCTTTGGGATTGCCATTGAGGTTGCTAACTTTAATGCGCCGGCAGGAAAAAGGACTATGCCGTGAGATTCACTTACCTCCTCCTGTTTACCTCAAGATGCAAGAGGTCATGACCAAAGAGATCTTCAGCGGTAACATCACTAAGAAATCAGATGCTCACCCCTTGTTCAAGATTGAAGCAAGCAAAGTTGATGGGGTGTATGATATGCTTGTGAAGAAGGGGATTGCTCAACCTTGATGCTCATTAATGCTTGTCCTCAATTTTCTTTAATTATGTTGTGGACATTTTCTTTTAAAGAAATAAAAATAGGCTTTACCTTAGCCTTTCTAAACTTGCATCAATTTCGCCAGTGCACATGTACCAAGTAGACTAGCGTACCAATTCATGGAATTCATACCATCCTGGAAGGCAAAACCATACCCCCTTCATGCTTAATTCCATGATAGTCATTTGCTAACTTGCTCTATCAATTCCATAAAAATATTGATTCCCCCAGTTATGTGTAAAGATTTCATTTCAAAAGTTTTACAGCACATCATGGTCAAAGAGCCAAAATGGAGAGTAAGATTTTCTTGAAAATGGAGGAAATAAATAGACTACGAATGTTACTACGTTATCATCATGTTCTCACTTGCCAAACCGACAAAATTAGCTCTGCATCACATAAAATGAAAGATTAAACAAGCACACGAACAAATCAACATTAGGGCATTTTTTCACATCCAAGCAGTGCTGAGAAGGTTATGGAGCAACCAATTAGGCCTATCCAAGCATTCTCTCGTTCAACCTAGGCTAGAGAGCTAACTGGACAGGAAAATCTGGGATGGGTTTTTGGGTATCATAAACAAAATGAAGCGAATGCCTAGACAAAAACGTATGAAGAAAGGCAGTTGAAAAAACAACTACATTTCTATTTCTTTTCCAAACAAAAACAACCTTGTAACCTTTACAGCTAAACCTTATAAACTACACAGTAAAACATAAGCCTATTTGACTTAAATGCAGTTCATAAAGTTGCAAACACACTGTTTGACTTAAATGCAGTTCATAAAGTTGCACATAATATAAGCCTACACGACACAAAAGAGCAATTCTCAAGTTGCACATGCATCACCAGCATTCCCAGCATGGTGCAAACCGACACTTAAAGCTATCTTAAGATTCAACTGAAACCAACTCATAAACTATCCTATGATTGAACTGAGCTACTGCCTAGCTTGACTTGATTCCATCAAAGTTGTAAACCCAACGTCTTATGACACTAAGTTGATTTCAGTAAAAGTTGGTACTCATATTACTATATACCTGCCAACTCGCTAGAAGTTGGAGATGACTTGCAGTTCATCTGACTCTTGTAGCTGTGACAACCCTCTCTCTATCTTTATACACAGGAAGCCATCTAACCCACCTTCACAGTTAAAACTTCACTCTAGCTATGTCATCTATTAATGGAACTTGGGTGATTGTTTATAAAGTTTTTGCTGCTTCACTTATCTTGTTAACAGATTTAAGATCTTCGTCCAAGAGAAACTGTGTTATTGCCAGAGCTATCTTCACCACCATTGTCAACATAAGCAGCGGTAGCAACATTGTTTGCTTTCTCCTCATGATGAAAATCACCACCAACATCATCATCAACAACAGCTCCATGTGTTTTTAGTTCATCCTTCTCATTTACACCATGCCTCTGTCTCGAATAGACCTCCTTAACATTTTTGAGATCACCAGACACAACTGAACCAGGTAAGGGTTCATCTTCTTCAATAGATTCAAGTCTGGAAGTTTTGACAAATTTGTGCTCCAGTGATGCAGCAGTATCACACTCTCGTGCCTCAAGCTTAACGATAGAAAATGCATCTGCAGATAGATGATGGAGTATATCAGGCTTTGCCATTACATCAACCCATCTGTTATCAACCCAATCTCGGGAACTTCTCACATTCTTCCTTGGGACAGTCAGGAACTTGCCTTCACCTAATAGCATCATTAACCATGGTTACTAACAAACATAATTAAAATAGAAATGCATGAGCGAGTGCATCTCATGCCAGATGATGAATATGATTAAAAAATAAGAAAGACATGTATCTAATATTGCCATACAGTACCATACCAGGGAGGTAAACTAGCAGGCAATCACTCCCAGAAATGTCAACTCCTGATACAACACCCTCCCACCATCCATCACTCCACCATGCATCAACTGGGGCTCCAACCTCAAAAATACAGTCAGTAGAATGATTTTGAGGATGTGGCCGGATTGTCTTGCGACCTAAACATCTCATGCCAAGTTTATCAGGAGCAGCCACTCTGGAAGCAGGGACCCATTCCTATGACACAATAAAAATTCCAAAAATTAAGTCTATTAAAGGTTAGCTTCAAAGAGAATGAAAAATGTTAAGATTTTTCTGACCAAGTAATGCACTCCCATATGACAATACTAAAGACTCAAAATATTTTTTGATGATCACTCCGAGGCATGGGTCTAATAGAAAGTTCTGATAATTTGGGGAGGGGCATTCAAATTTCAAACATACAACCTCTTCTTTCGAGGAAGAGGTGTAGAATTAGGCAATGCGATGATCCTACCAAATGTTTTCGCCTGCCACCGCCAAAATTTACTGATTGTCAGTATCAAATAGGAGATACAAGAGAATTTGCATACCTCTAGATTTCCAGATCCCTCCACATACTGGACATCTTCATATTGAACTTTCAGATGCTTCTGAGAGGACTGCAACACCTTACATCTAAACCAGCAGCCTCGAATCCCACTATCTTGGCAGAGCATCTCTATCTTTTCATTCACTTTGAAAGAAGCAGAACATTTGGACTGGGGTATAACAAACTCAACTCCCATGGAAACCTTTGATAACCGTAGCTTCAGTTTCGGGTATCCTGATTTACATTTTGCTGTCTGGTTTCCACATGCCCAATTTCTGAGACCTGATCCACTCTCAAGTCTGTCTTGCTCCTTGGATGTTCTACGTCTCTTGCTACCTACACTGGTAGGGTTATCATGGGTCAATTCTTCCTCGTCTTCCTTGTACAGATTATCATACCTAACCTTTTTCTTAGGGACAATAGATCCATCCAAAGTAGAGAGGATTGCTTGATTAGAGTATCCATGCAATTTAGTAAGAGCAAATGGCTTGATCTTGTTGTTTTTAAACTGCCTAAAGCACATGTGGACACCGGATGTTGATGTATGTGAAACACCAGCCATACATTTATCATAATGTCGGGGCGTCAAGACTGTTGCTGGGCAATCAATATACTCTGCACTGATCACTTGGACATTAGGTGTGATGAAAACTTCTTGGGGGTGTGGATTCAGTTGAGGAATTACACCCCTGACTTCCTGGTTATGGTGAAACCACCGCACCTTTACCTTCTTCTGCCCCTTTTTGTCTTCATACATATCTTCCAGGTATCCAAGGTAGCGGCCTTGTTCTTCAGCCATTATAAATACGAAGGAATGGACCTGACCATCAAATTTTGTTTAAAAAATGTCACTACCACTACCACTAATAATAATAATAATTTATGAGGACAAATGTGCAGAAGGATGAAGAAAAGTAACACCACTCAACAAAGATAAGTTTGCAACTAGAAAAAGAAATAACCAGCCAATGGGTTAACACTTACAGTTATGGTAGTCCCATTTCGGAAAAAGGCTGGGTAGTGCTTGAGTTCTTTAGCACATATCCATGCCGCACCAAACCACTTAATGTGTGAATTCTGAACCTTCAATTTGCTTCGAGCCTGAATTCAAAGCGACAGAGTCAACAACTACAAAGAATGTTAAAAAATCTAAAAACTATGCATAACAACTACAATAAGTGGATACCATCCGAACTGGCAAATAGGTTTTCGAAGCATTGAATCCAGTCACTGGTACTCCAAAAGATCCTGAACCTTGAGCTGAGCCATTTATCTGTGCATCTGCCATAAGAGATTTTAGCATTTCTCATAAATTTCCGATCCAACAGTTGAAAGTGAACACCACCACTGAGAAAATTTATAAAACTCTTCGAGCCCTTTGAAATTAAAAGAATTAGATATATGCAAGAAAATGCACCAAGAGGACCATATGTAGATGGAGAGCTTAAAAGTGAGAATGATAATTAGTGCTCTGGACATCAAACCTAGTAAACAAAACACAGGCATGAATTAAGCAAACTCGAGGACCAGAGAATTATATCCTTCAATCCAGAAAAATGCATTATTTTACAAATATCATATACATTGTGTGAGGGGCTGCCTATGCTTATGTGATTTCCATGTATTTGCCTTTACCCATTTCTTGGATACACACAATTACTAGACGAAGCAACACAGAATCACACACTCATGCCCATAATTATGGCATCTAATTTTTCTTATAACATCTCATCATTAACTCAAGGATGTATATGTGCATTCAGTGAAAAAAACATAATTACAGGAAAATAAAAAATCTTAACATAAGCTATCATGAATACTTCTGAAGCATAAAACATTAATTTCACCCGATAAGCCTTCCATTAGTTTTTGAATTCACCCTGATGTGAAATCAATTGAGACCGAGAGGAGAAAGAAAAAGAAAAGGATGCCTGATGTGATGGAGAATGGGATTATAAGAAGAGCTTATGAAAACAAACACATGAAGACACGAGAAAGACAGCCTCTGCATATATGGAAAGATGCTCTGTTATAATTCAGCTTTCCATAACAAAAAGGTAATAAGATGCCAGTTTCCTTGTCATGCCAAATACGTTAAATTCGTAAGACTGGAAGTTGGGTGCTGGAAATCTAAGTTTCATAACATAACTAATTTTAAATTGAATGTTTCAGGTTCCATAAGTCATTGGTCGCTAACCATATGAATGTAATTATATTGAAAGTCTCATAAAGTAGTGGAGTACTGTTTTTATGAGAGTAACCCATTAGCTTCATGACAAATCAAGCTATTTTGTTTTTTTGACTGTGCGAGTGAGTTCACACACACACAAAGCTATATGTCTTAGCACACGTGTAACACAATCCAGAAAAAAAAAATTGGATGCGTAATTAAAAGAAGGGCATGATATCCACCCTGGTGTGAAGGCAGAGAATGGACATTTATGGCCTAGGATATTGGCTACACCAATGGATAAACTAAGGACATGGTTCCTATGCTCCAGTAGGGTATAAAATGCAAAATTGGTTTACATCACAGGGTACTTCCAAATGACTAACAAAAATCTCAACATAATTAGTTTTCCAACTTGAGAAATTGAGTTGCAATATGTGCAATTTAAATCTCCAAATATGGCAATGCTTGACCAACTCCGACAAAATAGATAAGGCTAGGACATAATCCAATGACTTAACACAGATGTAACGATGAAATTCAAATCATGCCGGTGTCATTAGTAAAGCAGAACATTAGATGCAGTCTATTCCCAAAGCGATACTCGACCCTCAAAACTAGATTGGCAAGGCAATGCTTTTAATGTAATTACAAATACAACTACAAAGTAAGAACTGTAATCCCTCGATATCATTCCATGTAAACCTACAAAATCATAACCAATAACCAGTAACACAGAGTACGTACTTGAAACATGTAGAGGGGATCCTTCATTTGACACCATTGATGTCAACCAGTCCACAACTTCTCGCCGGGCTCTCCATTTCGTAGATGCATTGATGGACTCATTGGACCCATAGGCTTCCAAAAACTCGTCAGAAACTACATATGTCATGTGCCTTATACTCCTCTCAGTCCCTATAACAGCAAGAACTAAACCCCCAAATGTATCCTTCAAGTGATAATGAACCACACGGCTACCACGTTCATGGCATATAATGTGCTCCTCCCAAGCCACAAAAACATCATTACTAACAGACATAATGACCACAAGTAGCCTCCAAAAGAGCTCAAAATCTCAACTTCATGGTTTCTATCAACATTTTGACCTGAAATTCACCATCTCAAGCGATAAATCTTTGATACTAACCAAACAAACACGGTTCAAAAAACCCTAATGGCCACCCAAAAAACTTAAAAAACCAGTTAAAGACAATAAACATAAACACAAAATAATCCAAACCCATTTGAGAAAAAACTCACCTTTGCTTAAAAATCTCCCACAAGACACAAACTTTATCCAAACTATCCTCTCTATCAAGCACACAAGCAGCAGCCAGCAAATGGGTTGCAAGCAAAACAGCTTAAAAGAGACTAAAAGGAGAAGATTTGAGTTTTAAATCCTAAACCCAAGTCAAAAAACAAAGAGGGCCGGTCTCGCTCAGCTTGAGAAGTTACAAAGAGCTTAGGGTCAGGGGCACCAATGCAGCCAAAAAAGGAAGTTATGAGTTCAAGATTGCTTTGCAAAGATTTATTTTTTTTAAAAAAAAAGGGGTAAAAAAAGGAGACTTAAGAGTGCAAACAAAATTGATGAAAAAATAAAAGAAGAAGAGACAATGTAATATGTTGTTGAGAAAAAAAAAAAAAAAGTCAACACTTCTTATTCAAACCCGAGGAAATCCCCTTTAAAAAATGAATTATAATTTAATCCCTGTTGTTTAATAATTTTATAATTTAGTCCTTTTATTTTGAAAATTATAAGTTAATTCATTTTCCAAAGTTGGCTCTTAATTTGTTTTTTTTAATAATTTAACCCTTTTTAAATGCATTTTAAATTGATTAGTAGAAACAATTAAATTATCATGAAAAACAATGCAATGACTGTGTAAGAAAATATAAAGATATAGAGATTTAATATTGAGCTTCCAAAACCAAAGGGATAAATAATAATTCACATTTTTATATATATAAAAAGTATTTTAGACCTTCAAATTCCCTTATTGGTTTTGATTGCTAGAATTAATTAAGATATGCCCTTCCCTTTAGCTAGGCTGGGAGAGATGGGGGAGGAATTCAGATTTTGGTAATGTTATTAGCTACCGATGATTTACACGATGAGCTTGAATTGTAATGATTTTTTTTTAAATAATATATTTAACTTTAAAAAAAAAAGTTAAAGAGATTTGACAAAGTGATAGGATTATGAATTAACTTCTCAAGTCGATAAATTAATTAACTTTAATTTAACTTAAAAATATACAATTAAAGTTAGAAAATAAATTAGTTAAGTTTTGGATCAATTCAACTAGACTTGGTTAACTATTAGTAACGTTGAAGAAACATTCATCAATAATCTAATATAGTTAACATTAGAAAGCTTGCACGTGTTCAGCTGCGGGTCGGATGAATGTTTTAAAATCATAAAAAAAAATACTTAAACATTGAAAGTATATTTTAAAAAAATAATAAATCAATTTTGTAAAAACAATTTGAAAAATATAGCAACACTCGATCCTCAAAAATCAAAACATGAAATTAAGAAAAAGAGACTAGCACACTCAAGTGATGAAATTAAAAAAAATCAAAATCAAAACTATGTATTTAATAATAAAATTAAAAACAACGAAAAATTTGATAAAAAGATAAAGAATAAAAATTAAAAATCAAATCATTAAAGGTTAAAATCTTAAATATTAAATTAAATGACAAAATTAAAAATTCTTAAAGCCACAACTTTGCACAAATAATAAAAAACAAAGAGAGTGAAGAAAACAATTTGAAAAAAAAATCAAAATTAAAATACATTATTTTAAAATTATGCTTGATTCCACAAGCTAACTCGCAACCTAGAAAACCTGGAGTTTAGAACAACTCATTTTTCAAAAGAAATTAAAACAAAGCATAAAAATTATTTAATGCTTGTATTTAATTTAAAAATAAAAATTCTCATAAAAAAACTAAATTGGACAAAGGTAGAAAAAAAGAACTTTAGGTTACATGTGTTTTTTTTTAAATGAATGAGAAATGTCTTAGGAAGTGGGGGGGGAAAAACTAAGAGAATATCTAGAGATTAAACTAAAAAAAGAGCTAAAAAAGAAAAAAACCAATCAAATTTGAGTGAATTTTCTAAACTCAAGTCAATTTCTTAAAGCTACAAATTGTTAAATTCTACACATAAGCTTAGCTAAAAATCTCAATATAAAAAAAAAATTAATGTTGAATGGTAAAATAAATTAATTTAATTAAAAATATATTTTTAAGAAAGCAAGATTAAACAAAAGGTACAAAAACAACTAAGACAATATCAAATTGATTTAATGTGATAAAATAAATTATTTTAATCTAATTTTTAAAAATTCATTTTAAAACAGGTAGGCTCAATAAAGAAAAAAAACTCAAGGCAACCTGTGTTACTTTAAAAAAGTTAGAAAAGTCACGTCAAAAGTGAAAAAATACTAGATGATAAAACAAAAAAAATATTAAAAAAGAAATGAAAAAAATCAATCAAACTTGGACAAATCTCCTAACCTTGAATTAATATTTCAAACTCGTAACATGTTAAACTCTAGACTAGTGCTCACTCAAGAAGGTTAATACCTAACAAATTTAATACTGAAAGATGAAATTGTAAATTAAAATCAAACTAAAAAAAATTAAGTTTAAAAATTTGACAAGGAAAAAAACCTAAAGAGAATGAAAATAAATAAATAAAATAACTATATAAATCATTTTAAATAAAAAAAAATAGAAATTAAAAAAAAAGGACCAAATTAAACACATGAAAAAATCTACAAGAGATGAAAATGAAAACAAATTTAATTTTATAAATTATTTCAAATAAAAAAATATTAATTAAAAAATTAGGGATGAAATCTAAAGAAAAATAAATAACTGAAGGGTTGCATTGAATTTTATAAGGATTAAATTTTAAAGATAAAAAAATTGATTGGAAATGAAATTAAAAATAATTATTTATTTTATAAATTATTTTAAATAAAAAATAATAATTAAAAATAATTAACAAGGACCGGATCTGAAGACAAAACTAATTAAAGGGTTGCATTGAATTTTTCTTATGAAGATCACGCTTTCCTAAGATAAGAGAAAAAATAAATAAAAAATAATTGTTAACAACAAATCAAAAATAAAGATGAAACACAAGTTGCATGGCCAGGTAGGAATCACTAATAGGATTTCACCACCGTCTTGGAAGCCATCATTTAGGCACGCAACTTGGCCGCACATGCTGCCACAAATTTTCTGGAGCCCCAAGCGTCTCCAATTTAATAATTTAAATAATATTATATAACTAGTAAAAGACATAATAACCCCTCCTTTAATTCAATAATTACTCAAAAAACTAAAAGGAAAATATATAAATAGCATTGCACACCCATTTCTTTCTTTTTTTTTGTGATGAGTTCGTGAATTCACTACAATCAAATCTAGAACACCAAGAACACCCCCAAGTGATAGTTATAATTATTTTGTTTTTTTGGGAAAAAAAAGTCATTACATTATACAAATAAATTTATGTTAAGATTAATCTAACCCAATAAACTCAACAATGGCACTTGAATCCTTATAAAAATACAAATATATCCTCAAAAGCAACATTTTAAGTTTCGTGAAGAAAGGCTTAGACATTATAGCACTGCTTCCAGTCCCCAATTCTATGACTCTGAGATAACAGTGAAAACCGAATGAGTTTTTTTTTTTTTTTCGAACTAATTAATGGCATGATACACAGTCCCTTTCTTTAATTGACAAATACATGATAGGTGCTCTAGGTGTGTAAAAATGTTAGCATCCGCATTGAATTTGGACCCCTACATTCTAGCCACAAGAGATTGCAGTGGATAAGGTGTATTCATAAATAAATACAGCCACACACTAGAATTCCAATGCTGCATTACTGTAGAGCTCTCAAGTCTTCCATGGCTGCATAGCAGTACTGTCTAAAGTTCAAGAAAAAATCAGGAAAATGAAGACTATGAGATCCAAATTTCACCTCCTGGGATGCACCAATCTCACCCACCCAACTTCAAATTCTCCCGCTTTCATTCCAATCAGAGCCAAACCCCATCTTCAGCATCCCACGTATCCATCCGTAATACTTGCAAAAACAGCTGCAGGTACATCAAGAAAAACTTCAGCATGTCCTACGAGAAATTATGCTGCAACAAAGCACATAGACAAGTCAGCAGCATTGCTTGAATTCACACCTATAAAACAAGAAGTCCCAAAAAATGAGCATTCAAGGTTTCTTGTTCTGGGAGCTGTGTCTGTAGGAATTGTGTGGTTTCTGATGGCCGCGGATGATCAGAAGGCATTGGCTTTAGGCCCTGAAGGGCCTCTAATGGAAGAGTTTTGGGAGAATGTGAGGAGGTATGCACTTTATGCTTTAACTGTAAGCACAGGTGCTCTTTACACAATCTTCGAACCTATAGGGGAATTGCTCAAGAACCCCATTACTGCAGTGCTCATTCTTCTTATCTTTGGAGGCAGTTTCTATGTTCTTTCTCAAGTGCTTTCTGTCATGCTTGGTGTCTCTGAATTTGATTATGATTATTCATACTAGATTGACAGGTTTTCCTTTCTGTTGAATTGTACGAAGATGAGAAAATCTTTCTGACTTCTAGAGATTTTTCATATTGCAGTGTTCACCTTACCTTTTAGTCAAAAACCTCATCTTCTGATGCAAACACATTTTTATCCACTCTCCTTCATCAAAGATTATAGCACCGCTCCAATTTATCGTTATTGCTTCTTTCATGACACAATCGGACACAATAATAATATTGAAAAGAAGGCTAATACCACACAGTAAAACAAAATTAGGTAACATATTCCACACTCTACACATTGATTTAACAACAGGCAACAGAAGAGACGGATAATGGGTACAGAAAACTGTTAGCATACTGGAAGGAGAGGGTTTCTCCAGGGCCAAGAGGTTCTCCATCATTAACAAGGCAATCGTCGTAGTAAATTCGTCGAAACACACTAGGATTTATCAGTCTGGCTGAGCTGAACCATCCACAACTGACATGAATGTTAGAAATACTACAACCGGAGACACAAACATTCAGTATTTGAACCGTGTATGAAGGTATGCCATTTGGAAGAGGAGCTGTTGAGCCCTGAACTATATCAATGTCATCTTTTGAACAAGCTGTGCCTCTGCGGTTCCTATTCCCAGCATCTGTTTAAGATCACAAATTGCAGGAGACTTGTCACTTGAGTTTTGTCTAGTTCATTAAGATGTTATTGCTCGGCTCAGTAAAGCCACATGATAGACCAAATTTAACAGTGAAGGCTTTGGAATGATGCTGGGCTTCCATGAATGAGCCTGCCCTGTCTAAAGACACCATTTTTTTGAGGATTTGAGAGGCCTCAAGCCTAAGCCTAGTTGGGGGCTTGAAAACCAGTGGCTCCTTTTTCTTTCTTTTTCTGAACCGAGGAAACTCAACAATTTAATGCCTTGACTTGTTAGATTTTCAAATAAGTCAAGGTAACTTATCCCTAGATTTTAAACTATTTCATTGTAATTAAAGGGCACAGTAGTCCCTGACCGTAAAAACGAAAAAAGGAAGGTAGGCATGGGAATTGAAACACACCTTTTGTTCTCACAAGAGAACGGAAAACTCTAACACTCCATGGTGAAAAAGAATAAAAGAAACAGGAAAAGAAAGGGAAAATCTCCTATGGTTATTTAAGCTTACGCGAGGCAGCGGGCTGAAAATCTATGATTTGAAGCATGATATCAAATTGAAATGATTTGTTATTGGCCTGATCAAATCTGAATAATACAGTCAAATTTAAGTATATCAAAACCATTAACTTTTTTTTTTAAAAAAAAGTTAATATTGTTTTGATTAAAAAAATACTGATTAGTGACTTATAAGCCTACCAAACAACCTGGGTCAGACCCGAGTTTTTTATTGAGTCAAATTATGACTGGAGCTGGATTTTATAACTATAACAACAATCCAGTCATGCTTTCATGACTCTCTTGTAAATTTATTGAGTAGCTTGCTGCTATATAATTAATTGTAGGCTAGTAAATGTATTGAGCCAGGTTTATACTTTTATCACAAATGTGCTCAGAATATCCCACCAAAAAAATGATGAATGGTCTAACTCTTTGGATTAGAACAGAACAGCAAAAAAAATTGCAGAGTAGAAAATCAGGATTGGGACATAGAGGAGGAGACATTTTACCAGGTAACTGCAGTAGCTTCCTGGCAAAATTGGTGTTGTTTTCCTTGTGGAAGACTGGTTTTTTAGAGCCAGTTTCACTAACAGCTTGCAAATGAAACAACTCAGTCACTGCATTGCCAAGAAAATGTTGCACAATTCAAAATCTAGAAGTATATAACAAAAAGTGAAAATTAATTTCACTAAAACATTAAGATATTAAGGGTAGTAATGAATTAAAAATGTTATTCTTTTTTCCCTTTTATCGATCTCTATAATTTTGACACAGGACATGCTCTTATAAGACAACAGAAGTGGAACAACAAAAGACTAGCAAGGCTTCTTAAATCGTAGTTGTTAAACCTGGTCTAAAAACAAACCCAAAAAAAGATTTGAGTTATTGGATTATTACGTTAATTTAAATTAATTATTTTTATTAAAATAGTGTGCCTTCTTTCTTTTTTAAAAACAAAAAATCTGTGTGTTTACATGACTGGGTTTGGACCGGATTTATAAAAGACTTGCCAGGCTGCTTGCATGCATGATGCTATGGTAGATATCTTCTGTAAACTTAAAAAAAAAAAAAAAAAAAGCATTCTGGCTATAATGAAGTAATTGTGCGAATGAAACTACCTGCATGCCCAGAAGTTTCATGATACCTTTTCCCAATTGTGTCTGACGTAACATGCACGAGCTCTAAATTCTTTTAGGCTTAACATCACTATTTGACAAATATGTGTAAATCTATATATAGACATGGAAGAGGGAAAAGAAGCTGGTATTACCAGAGAACACAGCAAGCAAAGAACTAATAATGGTAGCCACTGTGAGCATGCAAGATCTTCCTGGCCTGATCAGATCACCACCTCTCATTTTGAGCTCTCCTTCCATATATGCTGAGACGACCAAGAGCCTGCATATTCATATATATAAAATTAAATGAAAGCCCATAGAAGAAATCTATATGGGGAATTAGATATACGTCGTATGGCTTGAACTACATAAGATCAGAAGAAGAAATTAAGGTCCTGCATGGATAAGTAACATCACCCTTAAGGAAGATCAAGATCGAATTGTTAGCTTAAAAACTCAGACAAAATGGAGTGTTGAGCTGGGTTCAGGATCGACGTTTTGGTACTAAATAAAGCAAGAAATTAATACGTGAGAGAGCTAGCTAGCCTAGAGCACGCAGTGAGTTTATGATGTGAACTGACGTGTCTGAGCCTGAAGGACACACAGCATTACTCATTTACAGCCATGGTAGAGTGGGATGGACAGGACGTGAATCTAAGGGAGTTGAACCAAATTTATAACACACCAGCATTTACACGGAGTCCAAAATCAATCCGAAGATACCTCACTAGCTGTATAAAAACAATGGCTTTCTACTCGAATCATGCATTAAAAACGATTTGTTTATATTTCATTATATTAATTATATGAACGTGAACCCAGTCCTTACGCGGTGTCCTTCATAAGAGAGACCTTGAGTTAGCACAAAATTTCTTAGAATGTCTCCATTAACTAAACTCTTAATCGTCTGTATAAAATTGGGAGAAGCAGGGAACTTCAATTGGCTAATTAATTGATGAAAAGAAAACTTATTGCTGTGTACAAACTTGAAATTTTGTTTTTTTAAGGTAATCCTTTGTCCCATAACATATCTTAAAGCTAGCCATGTGGGTTAACCAGGACTCTTCTGATCCAAGTTGAAATAAATAAGAGATTGGCACAGGATTTTTCTAATCCAAGTTGAAAAAAATGAGAGAATGAATAATCTGGTGAATACATTCAAAACTCAAGTCCGCGAGTCATCAAGGTTGAAAAAAATAAGAGAATGAATAATCTGGTGAATACATTCAAAACTCAAGTCCGCGAGTCATTAAGCCTAGGTAAAATCTAATAAAAAAATCATTTTAAGGTTAATTATTTCACCATAATCCTAATTTGATTTCAAATTTATCGTCTGATCAGGTTTTATATTAGATTGTTTTTAGAAATGGATTATATTAAACTTCACAAAAAAGGTTTTGGTGACGAGGAGCCAAAATGGAAATCATGTTACTAAAGTTGAATTATGATGAGTAAGGTGCACTTGTGCTAGAAACAACGTTAATGAAACTTCGGAGGAAATTAAGGTCACATCAAATGATGCTCCCCTGCCCCACGCCCTCTATTCCTTTTAGGCTTCACCTTTCCATCATCACACATCAGTTAGTAAATTTTAGACTTCGATATCATGGCTACTAACTGTCCATCCAAATTCGAATTTTTACCATTCATGAATTAATAAAAAATAATAATTAATTATGCTATGGAGCTGGATTAATTATGCAATTTTGTCTTGTTATTAGTTAATCTATAACCCGATGCACCTTTAATGACTCATTATTCATAATTGATGAAGATTATATTTTATATTGAATTGAATTAGAAATTAACGTGATCAAATTCAATTATTTACCACCCGATCAACCCGTAAAATGGGAGAACAATGGAATTAGCATAATATGGATTCAAGTGAGACCACTGGATTGAATTGAAAAATGTTTGCAGGTAAAGTGAACGTGACACGAATGCAGTTTGCAGTGGATGAGAGGGGTAAAGTTTTATTATTTTTCAGAAATTATTGTTGAATTAGGCAATCGCTAGGGTTATTAATTAAGGGTAGCCAGTAATTAATACTGGACAGAAGCTTTGCAGCGGTAATCTAAAGAAGCAGAGGTATAATTAAGGAATAAATGAAAGGAGGGAAAGACTTTTTATAGAATTGAGAAAGACACAAGTCAGACACAGATATCCATTGAAAAGCAAGAAATGATGGCTTTTCAAGAGCGGCGTTATTTATTATTGACTTGCCTGTCTGTCCACCACTCTGGTGGCGCCACCCCTGCTCCACCACCCATCCACAACTTCATCAGTTTGTCTCTCTGTGCCTCGTAACTGTAAACAAGATTTTCTTTGCAAATGTTTAGTGGTTAGAAAAATGAGAGCGCCATGTATATCCCATTTTATTTGTTAAAAAATAATATAAAATTATTTTTAAAGCTTGAAGTTTTGTGTTGATTACATTATATGATATGGATGTAGTTGTATTTTATGATTAATTAATTGTTTTAGTTGGGATTGAGTTGTGACTGAAAAACTGGCAAATTGTTGCTGAAAAAACTTTGCCGGTATGTAAATTGTGGTTTTTTCCGGTAAAGAGCTAGGGTTGGCGTGCATGTTATTTTATTGTATGCAGATGATGCTTGTGACTTCAGAAATATACTAGACTTTTAAATATATTTTTTATCTGTGTTGTTTTACTTCTTCTTTTTTGTGCAGGGTCCTAAAAACTCTTGAAAGTTTAGGTTGAAGTATTCATTTTTACATGATAATAGAACCATTTGTGTTTAGATGATTACTACATCATTTTTTTTTTACATTAAGTGTGTATTTGACATGATAGTAGTTTTTATGATCATATTTTTTTAAAAATATCTTTCAGTTATAATTTTACAAAATAAATTTTAAAAAATGTGTTTAGTTAAAAATTTTATGAGATAAATTTTTATATGTAAAATAAATAAAAAATGAGTCTATATAAATAAAAAACAAGTTATATTTGCTTCTACAAAATCAAGATTTAAGATGTAATTATATGCAGGGTACAATGCAAAAAGTATAAGTTATCACAATACGGGAACAGTGTTTAATAAATTAAAGTATAAGATGATGATTAATTTTATCAAATTTTTAAATTCAAAAAGCTTTTGAAATCTTATTTAATATCCTAATTAATGATGTTTTAGAATCTAAGATGTTTAAGAATAAAACTCGTGTGGGTAGTTAAATTAATTAATCATTTTTATTTTTGTAATTTGTTTCACTCTCTTTAGCTAAAATGGATATAGATTAATATTAAATGTTATGTATATACAAAAGATTCTTTATACTAGGTTAGGAGACTTTCAAATATATAAGTAAACATTTTTATAATGAGAAAGAGAAAGAAAGTATAATAATATTTTATAAAAAAATATTTAATATATATATATATATATATATATAAATGTTGAAAATAAAAAAAAATTATAAATTATTTATCTATAATTAATAAAGTATTTATAATTCTTAAATCTTATTATTTTGCCGGAGCCGAGCAGCTGCTAGAGATTCATTCCATACTCCTAAATGAGTTTTTTTCTGGGAATGAAAAATATGATCCATCACTAACCTTTTAAGTTAAATGGATTTTTTAAACATATTTACGTTCAATTGATGCGCAAATCAATGCACAAAAACTTCATATTGTCGAATAAAAAAACATTTATCAGTACATCATATCCAGTCGAACTCCGCATGATCAAAATATATGGAAAAGGCAACTTTCTAAGCTAATCCAACGAGTAGCTAATTAAATCTAATCTGTGTACTTAATTTTGCCAGCCACTCTCTAGTTTGCTGCTTATTTTTCTTAATCAATTGATTGATTTTCATGGAATTCTTTTATTTTCGTTAATGTTAATCAACACTATCAATTAAATACAGATCCTCTCCCCAGAAGGCTGCACTCCCTCCCAGTACTGCCCCGGTCTCTAATTCAGTAGCTCGATTACACTTGAATTTTGTGTCGTGATATAAAATATTTTTTATTTAAAAATATATTAATTTTTATTTTATTTTTAACGTTAATAAATAGAGAATATCACAAAATAAAATATTAACTTAACATTATCTTTTAAAATATATCAAAACACAGGTAAAAACACCCTCTAAGCTCGGAACCAGGTAGACTGGCAGCATTTAGGGCATATGGCACACACTGCACACCTCGAGGTTCATTCGTGCAGGGATAAGGTTGGACCATAGGGCCAGTCATGTTCGTAGATTTTAATCTTGAAGCGCGTGGCCATTCAGTGAGCGTGTGTGCTTTAAATTAAATCTTTTTTTAGACAATTTATAAAATGCATCTCTCATCACTTTAGTGGGCCTTTAAAAATAATTAAAAAAAAAAACTTGTAGAGGGTCCATTCCAAAATTCTGAGTGGGATTAATCTCACATTATCAATGTTTTGAATCAAAATTTTATTTTTTTTATATATTAATTATGATATTTTGGAACCATTTTTTATACAGTATTAAAAGTTAACTCAATTGAAATCCAGTTAAAAATCAAATAGATATGTGCATTCGGAATTCCACAATTGGGCTTTAGAGACTGCTCAGCCCGCATTCCAGTATAAGCAATAATTCTAACTTTTTACTTTGCAAAATCAACCAGATTGATTTTTGCTTTTCTTGTAGTTTTAAAGATAAACATACCTTTTATTCCATTTTTACATACTCAAACAAAATTCACTTTTGTTTTTTTTTTTAAGAAACATATCTAAATCCCCTTTTACAAGTTTTAAATATATATTTTTAAATCTAACTCTATAGTCAACTAGAGATCACAGGTTTTGATTAAATCACTAGATTTTAATAGAATTATCGTGTTGTCTCGGATTAACCCTTAATTTTTTTATAAAATAAAATAATATTCTTGTTTAAAAAATAAATAGTCAATGAACTGTATGTAGGTTTTTGATAGGGTCTTTCAAGATTTTAAATTATTTTTCTAAATTGACAACCCATACTTTGAGGACATTAGTTTAATATTCATTTAATGATGATCATTTTAAAATCTAACTTGAAATATAAAACAAATTTGAAGTAACATCTAAACAATTTTTTTTTCAAATTAGCATTTTTTTTATAAATATTGATAAAGAACACAATTTTAAAAAATAGATGAGATAATATGGTTTATACATGTTATGATTAAAAACCATGGCATTTAAACTTGCACCATTTATAAATATGATATTTTAAGAAAATAATATATGAAATGAGCTTCACGAATTACATTAGGGGCAAGAAAAAAGAAATAAAATAAATTTTATAAACATATTAAAACTCCAACTATAATATTACTTGTATCATAAAAAATATCTCAATGAAATAAATTTAACAATATCAAAAAAATAATAACACACTTGGGTTACTATTAATGATTTTTCTTGGTATTATTGAATTCATTTCATTTATATCTTTCCATTAATATTGATGGTGTCATAGTTAGATATTTAATATATCTTTAAATTTTTTTATTGTTTTCTCCTCTCTTTTTATTATAATTTATGTAGTTCATTTCATAATATTTTTGAAATATTATGATTCTAAATAACAATAAATTTGAATACTAGATTTTTCAATTATTATATGTATAAACTATGTTATTTCATAAAAACAAATTAAACTCTTTTAGTTTACCGATATTTTAGAAAAAAACACATGTCACTAACCAAAAATATCCCATCTAAGCACCTAAACAATGCAATACATGGAAACTTGTAGAATGGTTTACAATAAATAAGCTTTCGCGTAAACCACTGAGTCCAAGACACCATGAATTTCAGGACCCGCAGCTGGATTATTGACTGAGGTTTTTGTCCTCTTATATTTGTATCCATACTTAATTGGCGACACTAACAGCATCTCCAGGGAAGGTGCTTTTACGAAGAGTACAATATCATTTTGAATAATATAAATATGATTTTTTCATTATATATACTTTAATAATAAAAATTTATTTAAAAAGTAAATTGCATTGGAGAGAGAGAGACATAAATGCTTTATTTTATTTTAATGAGTTTGATGTTATTTTTTTATATGAATTTATTTAATTGATTTATTTTTTATCAGCCTTATTTATTTTAATATTTTATTTAGCACTACCTTTGAAGAACCATGTAAAATAAGCATTAAAAATCAAAATAATATTTTTTATTGTTTTATTTTTATCTTTCCAGGTAGGAAACCTTTGGAATTGCTCTAAACCCATCTTAATTTAAACCCATCTTAATTTTTGAATAACCAAGTGCCTAGCAAGGCCAGTAAATGGCTCAATAAATAAATAAATAAATAAATAAATAAATATGATGAGTCACACTCCAATTGATTAGGCATGTAGTGGGTCTTGGAAAACTTGCATGTAAAGTTACACAGCATTATTGATGATGACATCAAACACCTTAAAATATCATCGACACGCAACTCAAATATAGGTGTAAGAAAAATAGACACATAACCTCAGCAAGAAAACTAATGGCCTACGCTGGCATCCCAAATCACCATAAAACAATAACTCAAGAGCAATCGTATGGGATTCTTAATTTACTAAATTTCGCCGAATGCATTTATTAGGGCAAAGTGTTGTCGTTTCTTATGCCTAACCCCTGTATATATAGACATGGTACATCCTTCCACACCTTGCTTTAAAATTCAAGGAAACATTTCTCTCCTAGGAGAAAGAGAGAAGGAGAGAGGAAGGGAGATCGATGGCGGCTTTGAGATGGCTTGTTCACTCAGCATGTCATGTCTTAGGGTACCCTAACGAAGACAATAACATGCAGTCACGTAACAAAGTTGTAGGGTGCTCTAATGAGCATGCAAGTGGAGTCATGATCAAGAATTCAAGGCTGGAAATGAATCCTTGCACAGGATTTCAAATGCCTCTTCATTACCCTCGTTACACAAAGGCTGATTATGAGAAGATGGAGGAGTGGAAGGTGGACATGTTGCTTGGAGAATACGGGATAAGTTTCAAGGGCAATCTTGAGGAGAAGAGGGCATATGCGATGGGTGCATTCTTGTGGCCTGATCAATACTAAATATATATTTGCTATATATATTATGATCTTGATCTAATTTCTTGATTGTAATATACGGTCCTACAAGTACTCTTGAGGCACATACATCTGAAGGGAAAGATTTTGGGTCAAATCAAACCTTGGATCGTAAGGAGAGCAGAAGATTATTTTTCTTTTCTCTTTTCGATGCTCGAGCATGCAAAATCACTTAATTTAACTAGAAAAATGGCTCCATGATTATAAATAAATATCATGCATGTGCTTTGCTTTCTTTCGTTTTTTTTTCTTTTTTTTTTTGCAATAACTTCTACTTATTGCAAGTAAAACATATATATTAATTATGAATCAATCCCTGGGAATGTTTAATTACTTGAATCTTTTACCAGTTTTCTTCATGAAGTTTTTCCGAAAGAATATTCTTTGTGAATTAGGTGATATCATCGTCTCCTGAAATTTGGCATCCCTTAGTATTTTTTTTCTTTCAAAAAAACCATTCTTATATGCAACCAGGAAAAGAAAAACAGATAATCTTTGATAATGACTCCGCAATATGATCACTAGAAAACCAACCACAAAAATAGCAAAAAAATTGTCACAGATGCGTTTTTGTAACCAAAAACATTTATTAAAAAAACATGGGTTACTGAACTCGATCATAATTGTTTTAAGATTTATAACCAATCACAGATTTAGAATTTTGATTTTTTTTTATGGGAATTCATGACTAAATTTTTAGTCACAAATTTGTAAAAAAAAAAATATATTAAAAAAATCATTTCGCCAGGTTAGGTAAAGTGCCACTTATAAAATAAAAAGAAGCCATAAATTCTCATACAACAAAACAAGAATCGTTTCGGAAGGTTAGTGATATTGTTGGATCGCACTCATTCGAGTCTTGATTGGAGAAATATTGACAAACAAGATACATGCAATCAGCAACATGATTAATTGATAATTAACTAACTCAAGCTGGCCATTAATTACTCAAAAAAAGGGGGCTTAGTTAAACCTACATAAGTAAACAACTGATCATGAATGCTAAGCTTCATGTAAACGATTTTCTATTTTTTTTTTAATTTATTGTAATGTAAATGACTTGTTTCACTTTGTCCGTATTGTTATTTTTCTGTGCATAATGAATCTTGTAGCCTATATCTATGTAACGGGCCTGACCATATATGATATATGTATTCTGCAAAATTTAAATTGGTCTAAGAGTAATCGAGAACTGGATTAATCTGGAGTCTAGTCTAGGTTAAAAAAAAATTTAAAAGTAAAAAATTGAATGATTTAATTAAAAACCTAGGTTAATTCATTGATATAATCAAAATTCAAATCTAAATTCATTGATTTTTTTTTAAAAAATAATGTTTGAAACAACGACTTTTAATTTTTTTTAAAATAAAAATTGATTTTAGTTGATTTTTTTTAAATCCATGACCTGAATCTTGATTTAAATTAACTTTATACCGGGTTTTACATTTATAATATAATTATGCAGGAACAAAAAATAATCCACCACAAGATCACCATGCCTTTTTAATTTTTTCCTTTTTCTTTGAAAGTATGTTCTTGCATTTCATAACATTTGATTCTTGCAAAAGTACTTTTTAGGATTTTAGTTCCTATAACTTGAACAATATTCTAGTTTCCAAGAGGTTCGACGAACCCCGTTTTCAAATACATTTATTTTAGTTTTTTTGGGATATATTTATCACGAGCATACAACTTTCATGGAACAAAATAACATGGAAAATGTAAAAAAGAAAAAGAAAAGGAGCTCTCCATCAATATTCGTTTACTATTGAATGCTTGGAGCCAGGTTGAAACTTTCTAAAATTACAAGGTTGATATTCAAAAATTGAAATCTACAGGAATCGAAGTGGAACTTCGATGAATCAGTAAGTTACCCCACTTTTTCTTTCAAAAGGGAAAGTCGACTCCCGTAGCTTTTCTTCTCTTCTCTTCTTCGATCCCCTAAATGTTTAGAAAGCGTCCCCGTTGTGTACTCTTCCCATATATATCAACAAGCCTTTTTTTTGCAACTCTACCGAGCATGTGGCTTGCTTGGTATAAATAGAGATTTAAGGCCATCGCAAGACACTAACGCCTTTTTTGAACTTTTAGCGCAGCTCCATCCTTGAATGTTATGATTTTGCTTCAAAATCATCTCTCATTTTAGCATGAACATACCTACTAAAGAAACATTAATAAGCTCTAGAGATTTAATGAGAAAACAATCAACATTAAAAGTCTACTCAAACTCATTGCAATTAAAGGTCTTTATAGTTGATATACTTAATCTAGAAAAAAAATTTCATTGAAAAAAATTAAAAATTAAAAAGAAAAAAGAAAAAAGTTAATTGTGTTTGTTAATTAGTAACTTGTGAATTATAAAAATTGTATGATTCTGTTTTGGGCTGATTAAGCATGTAGGTTTTTAAATTTATATCTTGTTGTATGATTGTATATAAACTCTATACATGAGTTAATTAATGCAATATATACACATATAATTAAATTATCAAATATTATCGTTCTCTTTTCCTCTATTTTAAATTTCTGCAATGTCCCCCACCGGCCCATGCTCTTAAAATTATCATTTTCTACTTGGTTGTCTAATTTCTTAGGTGGGTTAGCATTCTTTGAAAAAATTGTCTAATTTCTGAGGTAGGTTAGCATTCTTTGAAAAAAAAAAAGGGGGGGGGGGGGGGGATTTTTCAAACCACTTTTCGTCTTCAAATTTTATAAAATTTTGGAGAAGGGATAATTTGGGAAGTATAAAGCATTAAACCATTTTATATGTGATGAGACCTCCCAGTGGAAATTCACCTTGCATTTGGTCTTCATTATTAATAGGGTAAACTCTTACAAAAAGGTAAAATTATAAATGATAGAGCCTCTCATTCAGGAAGGTAAATGAAGAGTGAACAACTTCTGCATCTAGCTAGCAGAATGACGCTCCAATATTCCTCAAATTATTTGCAGCATGTAGTAAATTTATTTCGTCTGCAACAGAAGACAATGTAAGCAAGCACGTAGATGCTGCCATACCCACAACCTCATTGTTTTGTTATGTTGCGATGCAACAGTTCTCTCCTGCGGGGCTGCTGCAGCACACTTTTCCGCAGCTCATGTACGGCACCCTTCCGACAAAGAAGCAGCAGCGACAACCTTCAAAATTTCATGAATTATACATGGCTCACATCAGTGCAACAGGTTTAAGACAAACAGAATCAAATGACCCGTGAAGCACGATAAATTTAGTTTACCTTGAGGATAGTCCACTTGCTCGGATGCCAGCAGACGAGCACCTGCTGTTGCATTTGCACACATGGTAATGGATGCAACCACCAGGAACCATGTCAAAGCAACCAACAGAGTTTCTTTTCTCATCATCTTTCTAATTTGCCTTTGCCTTTACAACAATATGTATATATATGGAAGGGTACATTCAAGCCTTTTCTGCAAGGTCCTATTTATACTGCAAGCTGTGCGTTTGCATTGCGATGGATTATAATATGAGCGACGCGGTGATTTTGCATGTGCTTCCGTACCGGCATCTTTGATCTATTATCGTAGCATGAACCATAATATATTGTGCTTATATAAGATGCTTGTACTATTTATTGACATGGTTAATTTGAACGTTGAAACCATTCACCAGTTTCCAAGACTAACTATCTGCGTTTGTTTACAGTAGCTAGATGCATTGTGTCTTGATAAGCGAAGCGACTGGGGCAAGCTGGAAATAAAAATAAAAATATCAACGTGATCCAACACTTTCATTTGGTATTGATCATTTTGAAACACTGTGTAATGCCAGGCAATATCAAGAAGAACCAAGTTTACCAAATCTAAAATTCAGTATAAAAAAATAGCCAACAGAAAGAATTGACAGAAATTGATATTTTATTGCAGAAAATAAAGTTTACAGGGAATTAGAAAAAAGTATTTTTCACACCACTCAAGAAAGAAAATAAATCAAATGTAAAGCCACAGTAGAAAACGTTTTTCCAGAGATGTTTACAAAAATCAAATGTGACTGATCTCCATGTTGGAGCAGTTTTTCGCCGAGGTCGACATCGTTCCCGGATTTGCAATGAACAGTCAGAGCAACATTTTTGTCTATGACATTGGTGACAGTAATATATATAAAAGATTAATTACTATATAAAAAAATTAAACTAAATAACTTAAAAAAATAAAAGAGAAGGTATTAATTTAAAAATAAATAAATAAAATAAAAAAACAAAGAAAAAGGGAGATCAGGCATGTCTAGCTTTTGCTGGTTTTTTCTTTCAAACTAAATTATTATTTTTTCTAACATAAAGGACAACATTGTTGGGAATTCTGACCGGTGATGTACTGATATTTGCTCATAGGAGGCCAAGCACACTGACACAATATTTAACGTGGTTCGGCAAAACCGCCTACATCCACGGGAGAAGCCATTGCATTATGTAGGGAGAGTACAAGATTTACAACAATAGAGGAGGAGGAATCATCCCCTCTTTGGCAACTCTCAACCTCACTCTATTTCTCTCATTTTGGTGCTGCAATGGCAGCTCACTCTCTCCTACATTTCTCACATATTTGGCTCTACTTCCTCTCTCATTTTGCTCTCTCATATATGCCTCTATTTATAGGCATTCATGGAAGCTCTTCTTGGTTTGTTGTCAACATTGGTGGCTACCAACTCTAGCTCATTCAACAATGGTGGCCACCAACTCTATCTCATTCAACAATGGTGGCTACCAATAGTCAATGGTAAATGGTTGATGCCTTACATGAAATGGCAACCAACCTAACAATCACCCCCTTTACCATTCATGTGGGGCAATTGTCCTCTTGCTTCTTCAACACAAGCTTGCATCTTGCAGCTCTTCCAAGCTTTCCATTCTGAGAGCATCTTTGACCAAGTTTATAGGTACTCGCCAAACCTTTCAATCATCAGAGTAACCAAAGCACACCTTTACACAAAAGGATCACTATAACCAGATGGTCTGCCACATCACATCTGAATAGTGTTAACGCTTGTCTCTGGAACAACATTCCCCTTCAACCATGCTCGGTCCGAAATGATTCATCAAGCCTCACATCAAGGCTTACAACACCCCCTCAAACGGATATTTCAAGTGCGACAGTCATTATCTGAGTATCTTAATATGATCACAAGCTCACCACTCTTTCAAGAGTCTACTCATCCAGGAGTTGCGCCTGCCCTCTGTTCCACCCTAGGAACCACGTCTTACTTCTCCATGAGTCTCTCACTCTTAGTCTCAAGAGTCTAGGTAGCTTTCCACCTTTAACTATGGGAGCAGCCCATAAAAGGTTGATCCATATCTGTCTTCATACTCTGAGTATTACAATGCCATTACCGAGCTCACCACCTTGACAAGAGTCAACTTGTTCCCGGAACCTGCGCATGCCCTCTACTCCTTCATAGCAGTCGCGTCTTAATGCTCCACAAGTCATCCACTTATTGTCCAAGGCAAATGTCTTCTAGCTCATTGATCTTTAACATGGGGGCAATATCCATGAAAGTCAATCCTGCATTTGTCTCCATACTCATCATAACCCTTTCATTTGCTATCCATCTGTCCACTCATACCTAGCCATCACATTGGCTCTGGGGCGTTCTGAACTGGGCTCCTTCCACAGCCCTCACACCTTCTCCTGAGGTGTCTCCGCTCGTCGTCATACAGCGGTCTGAACTTGGACTTATATAATGGTCCTCACACCTTCTCCTGAGGTGTCTCTGTCTGTCTTCATGAGACGGTCTGAAATTGGACTCATATCATGGTCCTCACACCTTCTCCTGAGGTGTCTCTGCCTGTCTTCATGAGACGGTCTGAAATTGGACTCGATTCATATCACTGTCCTCACACCTTCTCCTGAGGTGTCTCCACTCATCGTCATAAAGCAGTCACATCCTCCTTCATCGGGGATGTCTCCAGTGACTAAGATTCTCTATCACCATGTGGACTTGGGAGAGTTCATTGCCACTGATCACATAGAAAGAGAAAGTTGCGGTATACTCCTCGCAATCCTCCACTTCGATTTCTATGTTTGGAGCTTCTACGTCTTTCATCATTACACTTGACAGCTCCACCTACACCAACTCTCTTTGGTGTCTTCGCCTTTCATCATAGGCGGTCGCCTTTTATCATAGGCGTTTGCACCCCCTCAATTAGGTGCATTTGCAACAGCTCATCTTTCCATCCTTGCATGCATTGGAAAGGTCCTTGCTTGTTGCCTTTATCAAGAGCACAAGAGACTTTTTGTTGTACAACTTTTTCATAGTCTCTGCTCTGAGCTTCATCTGGGAACTCTTCTTCTCCTTGCACCTGTTGTCTCATTATAGTACCTCGTTGGATCCTCCGGGTACTCCTACACAATCTTCGTGTGCTCTCGTGCAATTTTGGTTCTCCAGATTTCTCCCTATTCCTTGCTTATGTTTGACAGCAGCTCATCCTGTCACAACATTTATCCAAGTCAAAATAGGGTGCCAATCTTTATCCCTTTGCTGTATTTTTCTTCCATTATCAGGGTCTTCATCAATTCTCCCCTCGAGAAATTACAGTCACCGAATCTAACTTCCTTGGAGAAATCACCACTCCATCAGATCCTTGATCATACGGAACCCAACTGTTCCTTTGTGCCGTCATCCTGCTAGTCTTCAACAGTTTCACAACAAACTGTCACATATATGAAAATAGTACCGTATGGATAATCCTTGCACTAAGCAAGTTCCCAGGAAAGATTGGAGGGGTCACAATGGTCCCGCTTAAAACCCAATCTCCTAGCCAGAACTTCTTAGGCCATATCTATCCATCGTACTGTCTTTTCGTATATACAACCATTTGCTAGCTTTGTCGCGGCTTTCCTTTACAAGTGATCTGGGGTATCCTTATTTTATACCTGATTTCTCAACATCTGGCGAGACTACCAGTGCTTAGATTCGTCAAGATTGGTCTTCATCAAATTTCACTCTCCACCTCAAATTGTCCACATGATCGGGTGTTTAGAGTGTCCCAATTTTGCCTTCCCTCAAGGCAATTAAAATTCCCCACGTAATAGTTCAACACATGTAATTGGGCAAACATGTGTGATTTCTTCTTCTTCATCTCCATCGACCACCATGATGACCATCAGATACCTCCTAATCGGGCAATCTCTCTTTAATAATTCATCACTGCCTTTTATGATCTCAATCTCAATGATCGGACCGTACCATTGCATCCGGAACGATCAAATTAGCTGGAAACAAGTCTGAAATCATCCAAATCGCACTTCAGACGGCTAAGATTTGATCAAAACAATTCTGGCCTGATAAACGGCCCAGATTCAATCTCAGAACCGGTTGCACGTAGACTCTGCCACACAGGATCAAAATCCAGGGAGCTGACGTGGCTGTAATGACATGTCATCCACGTAGGACATATAGGTCAACCAAATCTGACGTGGCAGTTTGACTGGTCAGAGTGCTGATGTGTCAAGTGACGTGTCTCATGACTGTGCAGAACTGCTGATGTGGCAGTTTGACTGGTCAGAGTGCTGATATGTCAGGTGACGTGTCTGATGACTGTGCAGAACTGCTGACGTGACTGATGACGTGGACAGTCACCCCCGCCGACGCGTGCGACGGTTTCCGACGTCCGATTTCGACGCGGTTTTCACCAGTGGCTTCGTCTCTTCCTCCTCTACACAGTGGTATGGTCAAAACACAATTTTGACAACTTTTATTTTTGAGCAAAATCAAACACCACTTTAAACTGAACGCTCTGATACTAATTGTTGGGAAATTCCGACCGGTGATGTTCTGATACTTGCTCATAGGATTGTTGGGAATTCTGACCGGTGATGTACTGATATTTGCTCATAGGAGGCCAAGCACACTGACACAAT
Organism: Populus euphratica; assembly: GCF_000495115.2. Classification (NCBI taxonomy): domain Eukaryota; kingdom Viridiplantae; phylum Streptophyta; class Magnoliopsida; order Malpighiales; family Salicaceae; genus Populus; species Populus euphratica. The sequence continues at coordinate 216,898 of NW_011500152.1, forward strand.
ATTTAACGTGGTTCGGCAAAACCGCCTACATCCACGGGAGAAGCCATTGCATTATGTAGGGAGAGTACAAGATTTACAACAATAGAGGAGGAGGAATCATCCCCTCTTTGGCAACTCTCAACCTCACTCTATTTCTCTCATTTTGGTGCTGCAATGGCAGCTCACTCTCTCCTACATTTCTCACATATTTGGCTCTACTTCCTCTCTCATTTTGCTCTCTCATATATGCCTCTATTTATAGGCATTCATGGAAGCTCTTCTTGGTTTGTTGTCAACATTGGTGGCTACCAACTCTAGCTCATTCAACAATGGTGGCCATCAACTCTATCTCATTCAACAATGATGGCTACCAATAGTCAATGGTAAATGGTTGATGCCTTACATGAAATGGCAACCAACCTAACAAACATGACATCCATGTAGATAAACAATGGATCACTTAATTGTTGGTATATTCTTGGATTACTTCTATTAATTGAAAAATTAGGATTTGAATTCTAATACTGCAATATCCTATATTTCAACTCGTTTTCATTTAAAAAACTCTAGGAATATTTTAGAAAAATCAATAAACCTATTTTGCGACTCTAAAACATCCTAAAGTCATTTCAAAAACTGAAAATTTAATCAAATTAAAAAAAATAACGAGTCTTAATCTAGTTTTACCGATATAATTAAAAACCAAACTAACATAAAAAATATGGCCGATCAAAATACCTTTTTTCTCATATTCTCTTTTCAAATATTTTTTTTCTCTTTACTTAACATTTAATGACTAAATTGTGATTAAAATAAATTTTGTAATGAAAATGTAAAAATTCAAAAAAACAAGGAGCAAATTTAAAATAAATAAAAACTTCAAGATTCAAGATAGGATTCGCGAAGGCTTAGCAACCATGTTCGATAAATAATCCATATTTTGCACATTAATTTGGAAATTTTGGATATTTTAAAATAATATATGTTAGATATATATTTTATAAAATTAAAAAAAGAGAGAGGAAAACGTCATGATATTTATATCTATATGTGTGTGTGTACGTATGGATCAACTTTGATAATCTTATCTGCACCTTGACTCTTTAAACGAGACTTGCAAATAATTGCATTAGATGGTGAATATAAAATTTATTTTGAGCTATGCTACTAATCTTTTTTGTAGAGGTATGCTATAAATGTGTCATATACAAATCCAATTTTTCGAACTAAAATCTAATAGGGAAAATATAAAGTTAAATCAATAATCTATTTATTTAATTAGGGTACAATGAAATCATAGAAACAATCTAAAAGATTAATTATTATATAGAAAAAATTAAACTAAATAATTTAAAAAACAAGAGTATTAATGTAAATTAAAATTTAAAAATAAATTAATTCAAGGGAAAAGAAATTATGAAAAAATTTCAAAATCCTTTTAATAAAAGATTTGTAGTTTTCTCATGTATTTTTCCACTATTTTTTTTTTTATTAATAATGGTTTATATTTATATACTATAAAAATACAAATCAGATATTAAAATACTCGATTTTCTTTGAAATGTTGTAAAAAAATAGAAAAACAAAAACATACCTTATTTTCATGCATATAACCAAGTATCTTAAAATATAAAAAATAGCTCATATCTTATTTTCATTCAAAATATTTTTTTTTTAAATATATGTTGACATACATTTTGGGCTTTAATAACCAGTTTATTAAAACCATAAGAACTAGGTTCATATTTTAAAAATACCAAAAAAATATTTTCTTTTCTTTTAGTATATGAGATTACAAACATACATGTAATACGTATTCCTAATATTAAAAAAATAGTTTTTTTTTATTGATATTAGAATGATTAGATTTTTATTTAAAATAATGATTTTTTTACTGAGGATGATTTGTCTTCAACCTTAGACATTTCAACAATCAGACAACTAGTTTAATTAGACAACTAAATAATATAAATTACCTTATATAAAATATATTAAGTGTGTTAATATCTTTTCTTTACCTAATCTTTGATACCGGTTAGGGTTTCTAATAATTAAAATATTAGATGATAACTTTCATTCTCTCTTTTCATCGATAAAGTATAAAAATTTCTTTTCTAATTTCTTTTCTTGTCTATTTCCCCACACAATATACACTTGGATTATACTAGAAGAATATTTACCGCGACGCCTGACAATAGGAATATTAATAAACTTATTTCCAATCCAAAAGCATCCTAAAATCATTTTGAAAATTAAAAATTAAAAATCAAATTAAATTTAAAAAATATTTATAGACTTTAATTTTTTTTTTCTGACATGATTTAAAAGCAAAACCAATTTCATTGAACTTTTTTTTTCTTCCTTTTTAAGTCAAGCTAGTTGACATCAAGATTTGATTTCTTTGTGTACATAATGTAGCCAGTTGATCAAAATACTTTCCCTCTCTTATCCCGTTCTTGAAGAATTTCTCTCTTTTTTCTCAACATTCAATTACTTGAAATAAATAATCACTAAAATTATTTATAACTGCTGCAGTATTTAATATTTTCTTGCTTGTTGTCACACAAATTCGTTTTTTATTCGATGGAGAAGATGATAATAATTAATTAACGATATCTAGAGTCATATCTTTATCTATCAAATTCAAAGAGGAAGTGAAAGGAAAGATATATACATACATGAACAGAAACATCCTTTACAATTTATTATTACTGGATATTACATCTTCGAAGCCGCTTTCATTTTTTCTCTCCAACTTTCATGAGAAAACCTATGCATAAACACTCATGCATTGCTAGAGAATAATTAAGATGTTACTCATGATAAAAAAAACACCAGATTAGACCTTAATCCTCCAGCTCTTGAAATCAACTTTTACTCGTATTTTTGGGACTGCTCAACGTTTTCTGGTTGCCCTGCAACATAATCAAGAAGCCCTTCGCCTGCTTTTTCACCATGAGAATCTGGAGCCATGTGTGTAACAGGACCTCCAAAGACTAAGATCAATATCAAGAATACAGCTGTTGAGGCCAATAAAGGCCAGAAGTAAGCAAGAATGGTGATTAGTCTAGGAGCAGCGTATAACAATAAAGATAGAACAACTGAAGCGGTGATTGCTATAGCAAAGTGGTGTCTATATTGCAAGAGCCTTTCTGGGATATCCATATGGCCAGAAAATTTACTAAGAAGATTGCTCAGAGAAAGAGAGGCAGAGAGCAGGAGGAAGCAAGGAGAGAATGGTTTTGTCCTTGTTTTGATACAAAGTGAAAATTAATTGAAATAATCTTCAACATTCATGGATTCATACATTGATAGATAATAATTGTCAAAGGGAGATTCCTTTTCTTTCACAAATAATCATCCTCTCTGTAGCCTTAAAGTTTTTCACTCATTTTCATACATCTCTAATTACAGAAATAACCTCATCACCAGACTAGTTTTAGCTAAATCATCTGCCAAAAATGTTTTCAGATTTCATAAGGCATTTTACTTTTTTTTTTTTTAAAGCTAATATACATCGTTAGTATTTGATTGTCATGTTACTACACGCTTTCATGTAGTTGACCATTATATTCTTTATATAGGGTTATAATCATTGTTTTAAATCTTCAATATGATTATAATCATTGTTTTATCGGAGACTCGATTTATTAAAGAATTAGACTAGTTTAAGTTAAAAAAAATAAAAAAAATAAATTTAATTAATCCAATAAAAATGTGATCATTAACTCGTTGATTTTTTATTTAAATAACATTATTTTTATTTTATTTAAAAAAATTAAGGTCAATTTAATGCTCAACCTTATTACAAATTATGTTTTAAAATTATGAACATAAATAAAATATAAATATAACATATAGTCCTGTAAATATTGTATATTTTGTAATAAAACTCATTTATTTAATGTAAGCAATATCCAAGCAATGATTGATTTTTATTTTCCCATAAATTAATCTTATAAGATTATAATTATTTAGATATACAGAAATTAAAAATGTAATTATCCCCTAAGGTAATAGACACTTGTGGGCAGTTAAAATGTTGGAAATTTATATATTAAGGGGTTAAAAAGAAATTTACTTCATTTCATATGAAGAGCTAAACAGTAAATAGGTGGCGTGTCAAGGGCAGAGGGGTATATTGGTCATTACGACCAAAACCAACAGAATGTATTGGTATAAGTTCTTTGTCCGCTTCTTGAATTGGTCGGCCACTTTATGACTTTTTCAAGGAAAAAAAGAATAGTGTACTGAGCAATTATTATTTTCTTTTTTTTTGGTAAGTACAATTATTATTTTCTTCCTCCCATGTGCTCATGGATTTCAAGAAAAGATTAGCTAGCCAGAGATCAAATCTGGTCTGGACTTTGCTATTTTCAGTTTTTTTTTAATATATTAAAATGATTAGGTTATGAATTGAAAAGGTTAATCATTTTTTTTTATTTAAATCTTAAATTGATATATTACATCATTTTAATTTTAATTACCCGGATTTGCAATGAACAGTCAGAGCAACATTTTTGTCTATGACATTGGTGACAGTAATATATATAAAAGATTAATTACTATATAAAAAAATTAAACTAAATAACTAAAAAAAATAAAAGAGAAGGTATTAATTTAAAAATAAATAAATAAAATAAAAAAACAAAGAAAAAGGGAGATCAGGCATGTCTAGCTTTTGCTGGTTTTTTCTTTCAAACTAAATTATTATTTTTTCTAACATAAAGGACAACATTGTTGGGAATTCTGACCGGTGATGTACTGATATTTGCTCATAGGAGGCCAAGCACACTGACACAATATTTAACGTGGT
>NW_011500152.1:225347-253148 GCF_000495115.2 Populus euphratica
TGGCTACCAATAGTCAATGGTAAATGGTTGATGCCTTACATGAAATGGCAACCAACCTAACAAACATGACATCCATGTAGATAAACAATGGATCACTTAATTGTTGGTATATTCTTGGATTACTTCTATTAATTGAAAAATTAGGATTTGAATTCTAATACTGCAATATCCTATATTTCAACTCGTTTTCATTTAAAAAACTCTAGGAATATTTTAGAAAAATCAATAAACCTATTTTGCGACTCTAAAACATCCTAAAGTCATTTCAAAAACTGAAAATTTAATCAAATTAAAAAAAATAACGAGTCTTAATCTAGTTTTACCGATATAATTAAAAACCAAACTAACATAAAAAATATGGCCGATCAAAATACCTTTTTTCTCATATTCTCTTTTCAAATATTTTTTTTCTCTTTACTTAACATTTAATGACTAAATTGTGATTAAAATAAATTTTGTAATGAAAATGTAAAAATTCAAAAAAACAAGGAGCAAATTTAAAATAAATAAAAACTTCAAGATTCAAGATAGGATTCGCGAAGGCTTAGCAACCATGTTCGATAAATAATCCATATTTTGCACATTAATTTGGAAATTTTGGATATTTTAAAATAATATATGTTAGATATATATTTTAAAAAATTAAAAAAAGAGAGAGGAAAACGTCATGATATTTATATCTATATGTGTGTGTGTACGTATGGATCAACTTTGATAATCTTATCTGCACCTTGACTCTTTAAACGAGACTTGCAAATAATTGCATTAGATGGTGAATATAAAATTTATTTTGAGCTATGCTACTAATCTTTTTTGTAGAGGTATGCTATAAATGTGTCATATACAAATCCAATTTTTCGAACTAAAATCTAATAGGGAAAATATAAAGTTAAATCAATAATCTATTTATTTAATTAGGGTACAATGAAATCATAGAAACAATCTAAAAGATTAATTATTATATAGAAAAAATTAAACTAAATAATTTAAAAAACAAGAGTATTAATGTAAATTAAAATTTAAAAATAAATTAATTCAAGGGAAAAGAAATTATGAAAAAATTTCAAAATCCTTTTAATAAAAGATTTGTAGTTTTCTCATGTATTTTTCCACTATTTTTTTTTTTATTAATAATGGTTTATATTTATATACTATAAAAATACAAATCAGATATTAAAATACTCGATTTTCTTTGAAATGTTGTAAAAAAATAGAAAAACAAAAACATACCTTATTTTCATGCATATAACCAAGTATCTTAAAATATAAAAAATAGCTCATATCTTATTTTCATTCAAAATATTTTTTTTTTAAATATATGTTGACATACATTTTGGGCTTTAATAACCAGTTTATTAAAACCATAAGAACTAGGTTCATATTTTAAAAATACCAAAAAAATATTTTCTTTTCTTTTAGTATATGAGATTACAAACATACATGTAATACGTATTCCTAATATTAAAAAAATAGTTTTTTTTTATTGATATTAGAATGATTAGATTTTTATTTAAAATAATGATTTTTTTACTGAGGATGATTTGTCTTCAACCTTAGACATTTCAACAATCAGACAACTAGTTTAATTAGACAACTAAATAATATAAATTACCTTATATAAAATATATTAAGTGTGTTAATATCTTTTCTTTACCTAATCTTTGATACCGGTTAGGGTTTCTAATAATTAAAATATTAGATGATAACTTTCATTCTCTCTTTTCATCGATAAAGTATAAAAATTTCTTTTCTAATTTCTTTTCTTGTCTATTTCCCCACACAATATACACTTGGATTATACTAGAAGAATATTTACCGCGACGCCTGACAATAGGAATATTAATAAACTTATTTCCAATCCAAAAGCATCCTAAAATCATTTTGAAAATTAAAAATTAAAAATCAAATTAAATTTAAAAAATATTTATAGACTTTAATTTTTTTTTTCTGACATGATTTAAAAGCAAAACCAATTTCATTGAACTTTTTTTTTCTTCCTTTTTAAGTCAAGCTAGTTGACATCAAGATTTGATTTCTTTGTGTACATAATGTAGCCAGTTGATCAAAATACTTTCCCTCTCTTATCCCGTTCTTGAAGAATTTCTCTCTTTTTTCTCAACATTCAATTACTTGAAATAAATAATCACTAAAATTATTTATAACTGCTGCAGTATTTAATATTTTCTTGCTTGTTGTCACACAAATTCGTTTTTTATTCGATGGAGAAGATGATAATAATTAATTAACGATATCTAGAGTCATATCTTTATCTATCAAATTCAAAGAGGAAGTGAAAGGAAAGATATATACATACATGAACAGAAACATCCTTTACAATTTATTATTACTGGATATTACATCTTCGAAGCCGCTTTCATTTTTTCTCTCCAACTTTCATGAGAAAACCTATGCATAAACACTCATGCATTGCTAGAGAATAATTAAGATGTTACTCATGATAAAAAAAAAAACACCAGATTAGACCTTAACCCTCCAGCTCTTGAAATCAACTTTTACTCGTATTTTTGGGACTGCTCAACGTTTTCTGGTTGCCCTGCAACATAATCAAGAAGCCCTTCGCCTGCTTTTTCACCATGAGAATCTGGAGCCATGTGTGTAACAGGACCTCCAAAGACTAAGATCAATATCAAGAATACAGCTGTTGAGGCCAATAAAGGCCAGAAGTAAGCAAGAATGGTGATTAGTCTAGGAGCAGCGTATAACAATAAAGATAGAACAACTGAAGCGGTGATTGCTATAGCAAAGTGGTGTCTATATTGCAAGAGCCTTTCTGGGATATCCATATGGCCAGAAAATTTACTAAGAAGATTGCTCAGAGAAAGAGAGGCAGAGAGCAGGAGGAAGCAAGGAGAGAATGGTTTTGTCCTTGTTTTGATACAAAGTGAAAATTAATTGAAATAATCTTCAACATTCATGGATTCATACATTGATAGATAATAATTGTCAAAGGGAGATTCCTTTTCTTTCACAAATAATCATCCTCTCTGTAGCCTTAAAGTTTTTATCTCATTTTCATACATCTCTAATTACAGAAATAACCTCATCACCAGACTAGTTTTAGCTAAATCATCTGCCAAAAATGTTATCAGATTTCATAAGGCATTTTACTTTTTTTTTTTTTAAAGCTAATATACATCGTTAGTATTTGATTGTCATGTTACTACACGCTTTCAAGTAGTTGACCATTATATTCTTTATATAGGGTTATAATCATTGTTTTAAATCTTCAATATGATTATAATCATTGTTTTATCGGAGACTCGATTTATTAAAGAATTAGACTAGTTTAAGTTAAAAAAAACTAAAAAACTAAATCTAATTGATCCAATAAAAATGTGATCATTATCTCGTTGATTTTTTATTTAAATAACATTATTTTTATTTTATTTAGAAAAATTAAGGTCAATTTAATGCTCAACCTTACTACAGATTATGTTTTAAGATTATGAACATAAATAAAATATAAATATAACATATAGTCTTGTAAATATTGTATATTTTGTAATAAAACTCATTTATTTAATGTAAGCAATATCCAAGCAATGATTGATTTTTATTTTCCCATAAATTAATCTTATAAGATTATAATTATTTAGATATACAGAAATTAAAAATGTAATTATCCCCTAAGGTAATAGACACTTGTGGGCAGTTAAAATGTTGGAAATTTATATATTAAGGGGTTAAAAAGAAATTTACTTCATTTCATATGAAGAGCTAAACAGTGAATAGGTGGCGTGTCAAGGGAAGAGGGGCATATTGGTCATTACGACCAAAACCAACAGAATGTATTGGTATAAGTTCTTTGTCCGCTTCTTGAATTGGTCGGCCACTTTATGACTTTTTCAAGGAAAAAAAGAATAGTGTACTGAGCAATTATTATTTTCTTTTTTTTTGGTAAGTACAATTATTATTTTCTTCCTCCCATGTGCTCATGGATTTCAAGAAAAGATTAGCTAGCCAGAGATCAAATCTGGTCTGGACTTTGCTATTTTCAGTTTTTTTTTAATATATTAAAATGATTAGGTAATGAATTGAAAAGGTTAATCATTTGTTTTTATTTAAATCTTAAATTGATATATTACATCATTTTAATTTTAATTTATAGTTTTTGTTTAATACCAAATTATGAAAAGGATAACCTGGGCTGGATTTTCTAGCAACCTTTCAATATTTCTTACACTCGAGAGATTATACCCATTAAAAATCTTCACTTAAGGAAGCTTTCTAGCATTTACCTATCATTCAAGAATAATGAAAATATTTCTTTTAAAACTTTATTTTTTTAAATGAATTTTTATTTTATTTTATTTTAAATTTAAATTAATGTTTTTATATAGTTTTGATGTGGTGATGTCAAAAATAAATTTTAAAAAATAAAAAATTATTATTTTAATATAATTTTAAATAAAAAATACTTTAAAAAATAATTTCTACACATATAATCATATCTAAATCTAACATCAATTTAGATCAAGCCATCCCCTTTGAAGCACCTAAATTGAGTCCATTATTGTGCTTTTTCTTTGGGCATCATTTGAACTAAGAAAAAAAAAGTAAACTACCATTCCTCTAGCAACTTGGACCTTCTTCTTAGAGCCTGTTGAAGTAATGTCTAATGAAACTGCCCACTTCACTAATACAGAGGCTTGCATCTACCTTAGCCTCTCCACCATTTGGGGCCTGGATAGCTCAAATCTAGCAGCCTCTAGCCCAATATGATCTCCACCTTTATTATACATTCAGAAAAGAAAAGAAAGAACAGGACTTTCTATTTCTTGGGTCCAAGCAAAACAATCAATGCACAGAGTGCAAGCTGTATGAGCAGCTTAATACTCCTTTTCTATGGAGTTTAACAGTTCTTTTTAATTTTTTTTAAATATATCATTTTTAACATATTTTCAATCGACATCACATCGTTTTATACACACATACACACACACACACACAACAATTGAGAACCCAACATCATTAAGTTAATGAAAAACCCAATTGAAAGTTTTGGTTGTATGTAGGATTTGGTCATGGCCTCTCTTATTTTTTTAGGGCTAGCTTGGTGGTGGTGGGGGTGGGGGTGGGGTTGGGGTGGTGGTGGATTCTTTCCTTCGTCGTCTAATGAAAAAATGAAATGGAAACACCAAATAATATACTTAAAGATTGCCAAATGGCACAGTATGAAATAACAGCTGGATCTTCATGTATTTTTCTTATATCCAATCATACTTACAAGCAAAGATGGCACACAAATGAAATATATATATATATATATATTCTTTGAAGCCACTTTAGTTGGTCCTTTTCGATTTGGAGTCATCAAGACCTCATTTTTCTTTGTTTCCTTGCTAAATCCCTTGAGTGACTTTCACTAGCAAGGAAAAAGGGGCATGGTTTAAGCAATGTTTAACGCTTAAGCAAATAACTTACTCCAAAACATGAGCTTTCTATCAATACAGCCTGACGATGACAAGACCAGAAAAAAAATCTAAGAAAAACATCAATAAGATTTTTTGAACCTTAGCCGAGACATCACCTTCTTTTTTCTTCGGCTTTCTTGCGATACAAATCGAGTGTTCTGGGGTTTAATAGCCTCTGTTTTTTCATACGTTTCACTTGAAAAAAACACTAAATTAATGTTTTCTTTAATGATTTTTGATGGTTTTGATTTGATGATATCAAAATTAAAAAAAAAATATTTTAATAATTTTTCTTCAAAAAATACCATACAGCAAGATATCAAATACAAAAACCTATAACAATCTTTGTTGCTAATCAACTGTCTTCCACCTAATAAAGCTATAAGATAGGATACAAAAGTTATGTTTGAAAAACCCCATTGATGGTTTGGTAATGTGAGGAGCCGGAGTTGGTCAAGCTTACAGGACCCTTTTTTTATTTTATACACATACATATATATAGGACACCTACCATATATGCTTAATAAATCGTGCTTTAGTTTCCACTTCTCCTACTAATATTGGCCAGTTTCTGGGTTCGAAGTATGATGAATAAAGGGCGCCAACAACCAATGCCCTTACTTAAATATTTGTACACATATCTATCACCAATCTTAACTATACTTGTCAAAGATTAGGTGGTATAAAGATTCAAAACTGTTATCCCGATAAGTAGTACTACAAATTCAAAGCTTAGATTCAACATCACTAATCAAACCTACTTCGAGCAAAAAATATTACTCCTTTGATATATATATATATATATGAAACCCTAATGAAATGTGGATGCTTCTCTCGTCACAGAGATTCATATTTGAATTATGTATGGATTTTCTACTTGAAATATTAGAGAAAAAAGAATAAATAATACTTACTTCCGATATTAATACTATGTACAGGAGTAATTGTCAATATCACTCTAAATTTCCCCCTCTCTATTAGCTTATAATTTAATCATAACCCGTGAATGCATCGTGTAATGTATGGATTTTCTATTTAAATTGGACCAATTTAGTTTTCAGACGTAACAACTAATACAAAGATATATATATATATATATATATAAGTGATAATGGTGTATGGGATTATGATTTAGTTAAGGAAAATTAGGATTTTGAAAATAAAAGAAAGTAACGGTTACAATCAAAATATGAATGGAGAGATAATGAAAGCCGACTAGGCCGGCCTGTGATGGAAAATGTGGTTTTCATATTTTGCTTCACACAAAGGGAAGCTCCCATCCTCTCTTTGCGGTCAATTCCTTAAAGGGATGGACTCTTTTGAGTGACATACTTTTTTCTGTATCTTATGTTTATCTCTAACAAAACCCTCTTATGTTGTCTAATAAAACCCCTCATCTTGTAGGTGTTCTTGGAGCTTGTGTGCTTTATTATTGTTAAACATTTTCATTTTGTTTCAAACTTTAAGGTCGTAATAAGAAAGGGAAAAGATGGTGGGGTATGGTAATGAAGAACAAGTTCTTGGAGGAGTAGGAAGTGAAGATCTCTCCCTTTCTTACCCTGACCCTATTGTCTTAGAGCTCAACCGATTACAGAACCTTCTCAAAGGTTTGCCATGTCTTATCCTAAAGTACACCATCTAAGTTCATGAAAACATGCATTGACATGCACATGTTTAGTTCTTCTGAGTTTATCAGTTCAAGTTAGGCTGAATTTTCTTTCGGGGTCGTGAATTCTGTGAAAACATGAAGTGAAAAATGACATGGGATTTGGTTTTTGGTTCTGAATTTATGGCCTATGGTAATAATTCTCACCACAGGTAATTGCTGTTTGCCTGTGTAAATAATTAGGAGCATGTAATTTGGAAAATGACAGCACATTATCATAAGATTTAAGTATAATTTGATGTCAAAATTGAAGTCCTGCATTTTGACTTTTATCATTCTAGGCTACTGTAAAAGTTCTAGTGCCATTGAGGTTTCTTGTTTTTTGCTCTTTTAACTGCTCTGTTCTTGTCTCCTAGCATTTCTTATGTTCCAAAATAAGCATTAGAATGTCTTCTGATGATTTTTTTTTCATCATTGTTTCAGAGAAAGGAAGAGAGCTGGGGGCTGCACAAGGAGAAATTAAGGCTTTGAGGGCAACTGAAGCTTTGAAGGATAAGGCTATCGAAGAGGTAAGCAAGTTTTGTGGCTGCATAGCCTGGAAATTTTATCTCTGTCATGCGGTATTTAAAGCACATGCATCTGTTATAAAATGGCTTTTTATATTGTACTGTGTCAGAGATTGTAGTTTATGCCATTTAGATAATGTTTTGTAGAAAGTAATGATTGCATCACATGATCTTCTATTATGTTTCCATCAAAGGATTAATTGGAATCTTGTCAGACAAGAAGTAACAAGTTTCAAACTCTTTTTTTTCAGTTTAATAGAACTGACACTTCTGAGGTTTCCTGGTTTTTCCAGTTCAGGAATGGAGTTGGTAAACTGGAAGAAAAACTTGGTGTCATGGAAAATCTTGTAGAGAGCAAGGTATGCTAGGTTCCTCCTGGAATTTCATAGAGTTAGGTGTAAAGAATCATGATCTGTGGAACTAAAATGACTTTTGTTCAAACCTGATTCATTGCAGAATCTTGAAATCAAGAAGATAACAGATGAAAAGAAAGATGCATTAGCAGCACAGTATGCTGCGGAAGCAACTCTTAGAAGGGTCCATGCAAATCAGAAGGATGATGATTCTCCTCCTATTGAGTCGGTCATTGCTCCTCTTGAGGCAGAGATTAAAATGTATAAAAATGAGGTATGGTAATGAGTGAGATTGCTATCAAAGAATCAATAGAGTATGAGAACGCGATACATTTTCTTACATGGAATGTAGTTTTCTTACCTCTTGGTATTTCCAGATTGCAGCACTACAGGAGGATAAGAAGGCAATGGAGCGTCTTACCAAGTCAAAAGAATCAGCTCTGCTTGAAGCAGAGGGAATCTTGCGAAGTGCTCTAGAAAGGGCTTTAATAGTCGAGGAGGTTCAGAACCAAAACTATGAGTTGAAGAGACAGATTGAAATCTGCCAGGTACTATTCTGTAAAATATTTGGTTAATTGTTTGCATATGCTATGTAGATTTTGAGTGATGCGGATTTGGAAGCATATCACATGCAGGAGGAGAACAGAATTCTAGAGAAGACGAATCGCCAAAAAGTGTTGGAGGTTGAAAAGCTTAGCCAGACCATTCATGAACTTGAGGAGGCAATTCTAGCTGCTGGAGCTGCGGCCAATACTATCCGTGACTATCGGAGACAGATTTCTGAACTAAATGTATGTTTCATTCTTATATGAGTTCATCTAAGTGATTTTGTTCAGAATTATTATTGTTTCTTCCTTGATTGTTAAACTCCATATCCCGACTGATTTAGATATCTGCCCTTTACTTGCTCAACTTTTCAGGAGGAGAAGAGGATTCTGGAGAGGGAGCTAGCCAGAGCCAGAGTTTCAGCAAACCGAGTTGCAACTGTGGTGGCTAACGAGTGGAAGGATGAAAATGACAAGGTCATGCCTGTCAAGCAATGGCTTGAAGAGAGAAGGCTGCTGCAGGTATTTCAATAACCAGAAACTTGGTTTCGTTTTTGGTTTTCACTAGTGATCGCCAAGAAAGAGTAGAGCATGTATTAGACATTTGCACTGGCACTGACAGCGGAAAATGAAATCTTGGCGAAGTTAAATTCATTTGCTTGTGCATTATTTCTAATTCCATCCCTTTATTTGTAGGCGGAGATGCAAAGATTAAAAGATAAGCTAGCTATATCAGAGAGAACAGCTAATGCAGAAGCACAGCTGAAGGTAATTTTTTTGACATTTCTTCCATTTTGTTAATGTCGTCTTGTATCTTGGTTTATTAACTGAAATGTTTCTGTCACTAAAGGAAAAATTGAAGCTGAGGCTAAAGACATTGGAAGAGGGCTTACAGCATGTACAGAGTTTCTCTGTGAACCCTAATGCATCCTGTGGATCCCCTAAACCAGGAAAAACCAGTAACATATTAGGATTTTTAACAAGCAATGGAGGAATAAGAAAGAGGTCTGCATCACAGCCAAGGGGTTCCACCATCAGTATAAGCTCTCCTTTCCAGCAGCCAAATATTGAAATTGAAAATGCCAACGCTGCTGGAATCCAAAATCGAGCCGATAGCTTCAAGAAGAAGAGTGGTTCTGGAGAAAACCCGTTGAGGAAAGGCATGTGGGTGTCTAGAAGTAAAGTTGTTGATAGCGGAGGAAAGGAAAATGCAGAAGTGAAGACAAACACAGATTCGTATATCGACAAACACAAGAACAATGATACAACAAGTTCAGCAGAAACGAAGAACAAAGTTGTTGGAAATGAAGATTTGCAAAACAAGGGAGGTACCATTTCTTCGAGCGAGGATGTTGTTTCAGGATTCCTATATGATAGACTTCAAAAAGAGGTCATAAATCTAAGAAAATATTGTGAGACTAAAGAAAGTAGTTTGAATGCTAAAGATCAAGAAATTCAGGTGAAGTAATAGCAACTAACTCTCTCTGGCTTAAATCCATAATTCCATATTCTATTAGGTGTTGACTGTATCAGAAAATTATTTTCAGATGCTCATGAAGAAGGTTGATGCCCTAACAAAATCCATTGAAGTAGAGTCCAGGAAAGTGAAGAGAGAAGCGGCTGCTAGAGAAAAAGAAGCTGTATCAGCAAAACCAAATAAACCAAAAAGATTTGGAGTATAAACTTCTCAAAAAGGTTGGTAAAACCTGCCAAAAAACTATGATATATTTTTAGGCTTCCATCTTTTCAATTTCTATCGATCATTTATTACTGCAAGTAACTGTACTTGGAAATAGAGTTTTCGATATTGTGATGATAACCCTTTTAGCTCTTCGGATCACCGCAGGGAAACCGAGCATCTTGAAGACTGCTTGGATTGGATATAGCTGAAGGCTACCTACCTGAAATTCATTTTATTCTTCATCCATGCCTTATGATTCTTCGTTGTAAATACGGACTGTTTTACTGATTCTAGCTAGTTGAAATAAAGTTCTGAGTCAATGGACAGAGGAGTTCTGAAATGTAACATCCTAGGATAGAGCTGAAAGTTGTGTTCATTGTTGCTTGAGATTACCTGAATGCTTTTGGTTTTGTGTATATGGAAAGTTGAAGTGTGCAAAATCAAGGAAATTGGATCCAAATAAAAAGGCAGAGATTGTCTGAAGTACTGCAAAAAATGTATAAATCATCATCTTCCTTTTCCACTCCCCCTTCTTGCACATTCTAAATGTTCATCACAGAAGACCTAGAATTCCAGTCTTGCTGCAGTTTCAAAGCAAGACACTTTTATGCCGTCTTAAGAGACTGGTTGCTTGCATAATCGTGTGTGCCTTCAACAAAATAAATCAATACATGAACAGCATGTTTGACATGTACAGAATTTCTTGGTCTTCACTCTTTTTTCTTTTTGTTTTTTTTTACAATCGAGAGTGCTACGGCTTGAGCTTCGTATCTCTAGCCAAACCTCTGCCTCCTACCACCTGAGCTAACCCCAGATAGAAAGTGCAGGAAGTAATCTTCCTAGTTTGGTTCAAAAAACAGAGGAAGATCTAAGAACTCTATTATTGATTGATTACAACCACAATGTGCATGTAGCACAGACTGCTCTAAAACAATAAAAACAGAGGGTGCAATACATGGAGAAAAAAATCCAAAAACACCTCTCCGGTTTCTTGAGAGCCTACAATGTATCATCTACTATACTTTCATATACTTTCCAGGCTAGTGCAGAGCTATATTCTATATCGCTCTATCTTTTTCTGGAAACTGGATTATAATGCAAGTGAAGAGTTGGAAAACTCCCACCATTTAAAACTTCTGCACCTCTGGAATGGTAACTAAAGATGGCCGCCACTTTCGTTCTCCTTCCCTAAAACTTTCAGAGAATCGAACAGCGATTCCTTTTGACTTGAACTGCTTTGAATTTCTCAGCAGCAACTCCAATTGCTGCCTAGTCACCACAATCTTGACCTTCCTGCTAGCACAAGTTTCTTGTCCGGCCAATTTCGACGAGACCTCAAGTCTACAAGGTTGACCAAGGGAAGGCATAAGGTAATAGACTTCCCCAGGTTCCAGCCTGGTGTCAGGCGGCAATGGTACGTAAGGTAGCGCACTATGCACCAACACATAACCACCGTCGCGGCTTGATGTGATCTTCTTAACCCGCGTTGAGGATTTAAACTCCTTTTCTCCTCCATTATGGATGAGAACTTTGCTCCTCTCTGCAGATGAATATGACAAAACATCAATGCAGTTTCCCATTGTGCAATATACAATGATGTTTTGAACTAGTGCTGTGATGATCCTCAATTTATACTATGATTTTATTTGACTTCATCTTGGAGACAATTTGACGTGCAGACCATCACATCTAAGGAAAGATGTCATTTTGATAATAATATCTTAAAAATGTCAATGGTCTGTGCATCACCTGCATTGTTCATTGCATTGCTGTCTGGGAAAAAAAAATACGCCAAACAAGCAGTGTGTAATCCCTCTATTTTTTTAGGCAAGTCTAAGAAATGCCCCCCCAACTATTAGGCTAGTATCAATTTTGTTCAGGTATAATTTTTTATTTATTATTTTTGTAGGCAAGTCTAAAAAATGCTCCCCCAACTATTAGGCTAGTATCAATTTTGTTAGTATATGATTTTGATTTCTCATTTAGGACTTTTATGTGGAACAATTATCCCAAGATTTGATAGATCAAATTGACAAACAAAAAGTATCCAAGAAAATGCCTAAACGGGCATCCTAACTTAAAACAGTGATAATAGAAAATTAACTGTTAGTTATTGCTTAAATTTTTCTAGAAGGTTTTTGAGGCTGTTTTTTTATTTATTTATTTATTCATGAAAAGCTACTTTATTATTTATCGAACCGTTGGATCTTCTGAAATTATATCTAAAAGTTGTTGTTTTGGCTACTTTAGTTATTTTCCTACATATTTTTAGATTTTAATTATTTGTTTTCTTCTTAGTTTATGTTTCTTATTTAGATTGGTCCTTCGAACTCCTATATAAAGACATGGGGTGTGTCGCGAGGGTCGTGCCGCATCATCATCAACGATGGCAGAGGCTAATGACCATGCCTCCGACATGCAACCTCTATTTTTGTTTCAAATTAGTAAGGGACGGGTCATCGGCCCTTTAAGAATTTTTTATTTTTAAAAAAAAAAACTCAGGAGCTCTGAGCCTTCCTAACCCGAAAAATAAGGATCGTTTTTTTATCCATTATAATTGCATTTGTTTTTATTTTTTTTTAAATTTTATTATTTATATTTAATTGATTATTAATTGAATAACATAATTTATTTCAATTTAATTTATTTTTCCAATCACTTTAATATTTTATTGGTTTTTAATTTATAAATATCTATTTTAAATTAAAAAAAAATTATTGAATGATCTAAGTGATAGATTTACTTCACTAGGAAGGGATATGCTTGATAATTCTTTTTTGTTGCATAAATAATTATCCATTTATTTAATTAAATATATACATAAATTTTTCAAATTCAACTTTAGATTTTTTTATGTACAAAAACATATCATAAAAGTCTGCACATATATATATTTTTTTAAAAAACAATATTTAACATGCGGCAAAAAGCAGTACCAGCTAGTAATAAACTACTTCTAGTAATTATTATTTTTTCATGTGTAATGCCACCTATGTGCTTTCTTCTATAATATTTTTTTTCTTTAATCAGCTGATATCTGACCTTAAGCAACCAACGAAAGAACTATTTACAGAAAAATAAATCGTTGTTTCTCTTTTGACCACGCTCACAGACTATTGAACTATAGGGAACCATAAAAACCAGCCATGCTGGTAAGGAAACTCCTATACACAATGGTGCAAGCTTTTCTGTCATGTACAGTATCAAATCAAAGCTTGTAGCAACAGTTGTCCGGCATTGCATTGCACAAGAAGTGCAGACTATATGCTCGATGTCCAGAATTGATTTAACCTATAGTGAAGCAGAAATTCGCTGCACGAATACCATTTATGCAGTTGTGACTTCAGCAGCAACCATGGCAATTGGTTCATTGTAAGCAAGTGCTCGAGTCTCGTTGATTTGACGAGGCAGTCACTTAGCACTGCCGACACTGCAGACAGCAAACAAGCCATGTTCTGTCAGATCACACATGAATATGGAATGGATTTTGATCCAATCTTAAATAGCTTTAAATTTAAATCCCGAAAATGCAATGTTCTTGCTATTCCCTCACCGAATAATAGCCTCAATTGTGCAGACTATCTAAAGAGATGCTCATGAATCATAGCACAACCAGTCAAAGCAACATGATCTAGATTTTTAGAATCTGATCAGCTATATGACGATTCAATGGCTAAACATAATGCTTTATCTTAACGACACAAAAATTCCATATCAAGAGAGACAATATCAGCAGAAAAGGAAACAATAATGTGGGGGGCACGTGCCACTGATGGACATAAAAAATGGAAAATCTACATGAGCATGGCATCTAAGCAGCTACTGCGTCAGTTGATTTTCTAGATTCCAACCACGACTCAGCTGCAACCTTTGTAGTTAAGAACCAGCCAACCTTATCAGGAGCCTCATGGAATGGAGAATTTAGTTCCTTCAAATATGACTCGAACACATTGGCTAAACCTTTCTCAGAATACTTGTGTTGCCCATGCCCAGTATTGATTCCAAGCAATGGTGGAAGCTGCTCCCCTGCCTCCAGTACCTTGGACAAGTCATTCATCCAAATATGTAATGCTGTCATAGCTGCCCCGGGGGAGAGACTCTTTAGATTTAGGGACCACTGGGTTGAAGTTCTGGACATTATATTGGTGTAAATTTCATGTGTCAATCCAAGGTCAAGCAACTCACAAGCTCTCTCCAACATATTGAGCTTGATACAGAGGTCAATTAAGCAATTGCAGTAAGCCTTCTTTACTTCGGTGCTAATACTATCAAACAGGTCAGTAGCTTCGTTCTTAAAATTCCCCTCACTGTCTTGCTGCTCTACCAAAATCTTAACCACACAACCAAGCTTCGGATTAGCCCTCTCAACACAATTAACAAGCTTGCTGAGCTCTTCATTTGGTGTTTGAGTCATCACATTCAGAAGACAGCCACAGAACCGATCATCTGGAGTTATAAGCAATTCAGAAAGTCTGTTAAATGTCTTCACAACATCATCAATGCGTTGGGCTTTTCCATAGCACTGGATAAGTGATGTCAAGATAAAAATATTAGGCTGAAAGCCTGCTTCGAACATCTCATTCAACGTATTCTCTGCCTCGGAAACTTTCCCACAGCATGAGAAAATGGTAATCATGGATGAGAAAGTCCAACTATCAGGCTTGATTCCAGAACTCTTCATGTCCTCAAAAATCTCAACAGCTTTATCCACGTGGCCGAGATCAGCACACATAGCCAATATGGAATTATAAAGAACTACATTCAATCCCAACCCCTTTTCCTTCATTTCCCTATAAATTTTAAACGCATCATCTCCATAACGAGCTCTACCATACGCATGCAGAAGAGCTGCATATGTCACAAAACTCGGTGACAACCCATTGTCAATTATATCCTGATAGAATTTCTTCACCTGCCAAGGCCTCTTGGCTCTTCCCATGGCATCTAACAAAATGTTGTATATGACCAGATTTGGCTTAACACCTAAAGCCTTCATTTCTTCGTAAACATTCAAACACCCATCAAAATTCCCAGCAACCTTATAAATCCTAATCAATGTAGAGAACGTCGTTGCATCTAGCCGCCACTCCCCCGTTCTAGCACGTTCATATAAGCTCAATGCCTTTTCAACATTACCAGCCCGCCCATACGAATCAATCATAGTCGAAAAGGTAACATCGTCAGGTTCAAGCCCAAAACTCGGCATTTTCTCAAACCACTCAACTGCCTTATCCGCTAAATTACACAACCTAGCACAACTAATTATTGTCGAAAACGTAAAATTATCAGGCTTAACACCTCTCTCAAGCATCTCATCAAACAACTTCTCGGCCTTATCCAAATCTCTTCCTTTCCTAAAAACCTTCAAAGTCACATTGTAAACAACAACCTCTCTATTAAACTTCAACCTCTCTTGAAAAAACTTAAGAGCCAACAAAGCAGTGTCCGGATTCGACATGTTATTAAGAATAACAACAGCATCTTGCTCTAACAATTTATCATCAACTTTACTCAAAACATTAAAGACATCATCTTTATTTGGGCTACAAGAATTCAGATACTTAGCTGCATTAACAAGCGAAGTATACTTAGCATCGTAGGAACTTTTTCTGAGAATTGAAGCTCTAGGGCTTTTGGGGTTGACCCAGATGTAAGATTTTGAAGAAGACCCAGTTTTTTCCTTAAAGTTTGAATCTTTTGAGGTTTCTTGTCGTGGTATTTCTTCGTCTTGCAATGAGACATTGGTTATTGGAAGAGAGGTTGTTCTTGATTGAGAAGAGAGAGTGTTTATCTTCGAAGAATGGTTGAAGTTGTTGTTTAGGTTTCTTGATTTTGAGTCTCTTGAAGAAGATGAAGGAGTTTTGCAGAGAGGTTTATAGAGAGAAGAAGGTGAAGAGCAGAGGTTGTATGCCATTTGTGCGTCCTGTGTTTTGGTTTTGGAGAGGGGAAAAAGAGTGACCTTATCAACTTGACTAGCAGCACGAATGATATTTTGATATTGTGCTAATGTATAGTACTTTTGAAAAATGATTTTTATTATATATATTAAAATAGTTTTTTATTTTTAATATTTATTCATCAAAATCATTTAAAATCACAAAAAAAAATTAATTTAATATTTTTTTAAGTTAAACATCCTTAAAAATAAAAGTTACCTTTGGTGCTTTTGAAATAGGAGGATATCTATGAAATCTGTCATTGCGATTCTCCATTGCAATACTCTATGTATGATCATCACATTGTTCATAATCATGCATCTTTGCACAGGTTTTCATAACTTCTTGTAGTGCAGGATATGCAAAGTCCCATCTCAAAAACATGCCTCTTCTTTAATCTGTGTAGTTAGCAAACACACACACACACACACACACATATTCTTACATCGATTCTCCTTAGATTACACATACTCGGATATTTTCATGGTATTTTGTAATCTTTTCTGCATGCTTTGTCCATCAACAAATATATATCGAGATGGAACTTGAAAAAACAGGTACACTACATGTATATAAATGATTTTCATGTTAAATAATATTTATGTAGTTTTATTTATTAAAGATAAAATACTATTTTTAATTTAATTTATATATATTTAGGTTAAGTTGATCCACTCATAATAAATAAATTATTGAGAATTTATTAAGTTCATACACTTATAATAAATAAATTATTGAGAATTTTAACCCTTTTTTTTTTTTTTTTAACTCTTTTTTTTTCTGTATTTGTTCTTTGTTAATTTAACAGTGCTGAGAAGAACAACATAAACAACTCGGCTCCTCATCTTCCTCATCCCAAGTAACCACAAAGGCTTCTTTCAAAGTAAAATCTTGAACCTTAAAATATCGAGATTGTGCCTTCACCTCCTACTTTCAAGGAATAATAACATCAAGAACTCCAGCTCGGAACCTTCTTAAAGATCTCCAAAGTATAGATTGTTGACAAATGTTTTTCAAATCGCGATGGAGACTTCAAAGATGGCTTCCTACTCCATGTGTTAAAATCAGCAAGAGCTTCTTATTTTTCTCTGTTCATTTCTTAAGCTTCCTTTGCGCTTCTCTGCAAACTCTTTCGTTGTAGTTTTCTTGTGTTCACGTCCTTGTCAAAAAATATTTTATGCTTGCGATCTTCACGCAAGGACTGAATCCAGGCATCATCAATGAGATCAAAACCTTTCACCATTTTCCATCAAAAATCCTCAAATTTAGTTGTTTTCAAAAGCGCTTTAAAAACACAGAAAGAAACAAGGCCTGAGTGACTTGCATGTGGCTTATGTTCAAGTAGCCTAATCATGGTCTTTGATCATGTGACTTTATGGCTTGTGTTCTAGTAGTTTGTATATGATCGATGACTAGATATGTTAATTGATTTGAATGAAGGATGCTAATTGTGCGATGCGTAAAAAATAAATTAAAAAATCAAGCAAATTTAGCCCACCTACTTGGGTTTAATTAACACATTCTTCATTCTCAAAAGAGAAATCAATACTTTATCCAAACATGTCATTAATTTTGCTCTTTTTATATCTTATCTAATTTTTATATTTTTTTTTAAAATTAATTAATTTGTAAAATTTATAATTGAATTATAAACTCGAATAGGTTTAATAACTTTATTTTTTTTTATAAATTATTATTTATTTATTTCACCTCAATCTTTTTTTTTTACCAAAATAAATATTTAAAACAGTTCAATAGAATTCATTTCCTCGATTAAAGCTGAATGTCATCAAAATTAGTTTTTTGTTTTCATAGTTAGAATGTGATTTATCGAGAACTTTTACTCTCCTTCATTATTTTCTAATGAGTTTTTCTTTTATTTTAAAATAAAAGATAAAAAAATAAAATCTTAGATCAAAATATCAAAATTTCAAACCAAAAAAACTAAAGTAAAAGTAAAAGAATTATGAAGGAAAAATAATCCCAAAAAAGTTAGTGATAAACAACAACTAAAAAAATCTTTTCTTTTTGCCTCACTAATTTCCTCAAGATTTAATATTTTTAAAGCAATAAAATTGATTTTTTTTAAAAAAAAGTACTAACCCAATGCAAGCTTTTTCTTATTTATTTATTGAGACAGCATGCTTCCTTTCTTTTTGGAAGTTTTTTTTTCTTAGATATTTCAATTTTGTAAAATCCGAAAATGAAGAAGACAACAATGAACTTTTGACCCACAATACTCTGAAAATATTTTAGATATCTTGATAATTTTATTTATAAATTTAAAAAAATTATTTCAAAATCTGAAATAAAAAATTTTCTTGAGTTTATATTTATTTTTTAGAAAATTTTAAAGTAAAAAACACTTAAATTAAAATTTTCTCGTCAAATAGAACCATTTGATATCAACATCAACTATTTTAGTAATTAAAATCAATTTCAACAATATTTTTTTCATTTTATTATTAGAATTTGATAACTTTCTTTTTCCTCTCTCAAACCAAAAATTAAAAAAAAAAACATGATTTTTTTGAAACTTTAAAAATTAGAGGAACCCAATTGTTATAATTCATAAAGAATGAGAACTAAGTTGCACATTTTGCAAAAGCAAAATTAAAAGGCCACTTATCTTCTCCCCGTATTTTATTTTATTTTCTTTTCTTTTAATTGTATCAATTTTTGATAATTTTGACTAAATTAACCTTAAATTAGGTCCTTAAAAGGCAAAAATAAAATAAAATAAAATTCATGGACACAGTAAATCCACAATGCAGATGAGAATGAGTCTACAGTGCATGGAAGAACAATACTCCCAGAACTTTTAGTGTTTTACTTAATGTTGCAACTTATAAAAAGGAGGACACTTGTTAAAACAATGAGGAGGTGGTGATAGAGAATTTATCAGAAGCCTCAAAATATTTTGATAAAAATACAACTTGGTCCCTTTATTTTTTATTTTTTATTTTTGGATTTTAGTAAGTAGAAACCCTAGAATTACATAGTTTTCTTTATTTCTTGGACCCGATTGCAAATAGGTATAACATCAGTGCAGAACACATGTTGATAACCAAAATTATTAATTTTTTTAATCATATAGTATATAATGTTTTCGCTTTGAATCTTAGCATGATTTATAAACCATCTTTCTCGGTCATTTTAATTGTCTCAATTATAATTTTTTTCTCAATTTCAAACTATGAAAAAAAGAATAACACATTAAATTGCAACATTTTGGTTTTGTGTTTATAATAAAATTCAAATTAGGGTTTTTAGGATCAAAGTATGGTGATAGAACAAATTAAATCAAGTTACGACTATTATTATTCCGTGAAGAATACTATTTTTTTCTTTTCGTTTTTGGAAACAAGATAAAAACCATGTTACATACAAAAAAGAGAGAAATTATTCTCTTGAGCTTTTAAATGTCCAAAAATGAGATTGGGCTGCTTTTCATGTTGCTTTTCTGCAGTTTCTGGGCTCTGTGTTTTATGTATCTCATGGTTTCGGCCCTTTTCACTTACCAAGTTTTAAAGTTTTATCTTTCCAGATTAAAAAAAAAAAAACTCTTGCGTGTTTTCGTTAGATAAATTGTTGAAAATAAGTCTTCCAATCTTTTATTTTTTTTATTATTAGGTTTTGATATTTTAATTTTTAACCTCTCATAATAATATCTTTAATTATTTTAACCTCAAAATAGAATATATATGGCAATGAATTTATACCTTAATTGGCGTTCATTTTCCCATCCTTTTCAAAATTTTCATATTAGAACCTCTCATAATAATATCTTTGGTTTTTTTTTTTATACACTCTTCTCTTTAGCTATAATTTTTTTTTCTAATTCCATAAAAAAAAATTTATTGTTTTTTAATTCTAACGAAAACCATCTCTCCATCTGCAGCATCGATGACTAAATATGTTAATTGATTTGAATGAAGGATGCTAATTGTACGATGAGTAAAAAATAAATTAAAAAATCAAGCAAAAATTTAGCCCACTTACCTGGGTTTAATTAACACATTCTTCATTCTCAAAAGAGAAATCAATTCTATATCCAAACCTGTTATACGGTTGATAAACAATATAATTTTGCTCTTTTTATATCTTATTTAATTTTTATATTTTTTTAAAATTAATTAACTTGCAAAATTTATAACTCGAATTATAAACTCAAATAGATCTAGTAATTTTATTTTTTGTAAATTATTATTTATTTATTTAACCTCAATTTATTTTTTTATCAAAATAAATATTCAAAATATCTTAATAGAACTCATCTCATGAATTAAATTTAATATAATTAAAATTAGGTTTTTTAAATTAAAATGTGGTTTATCAAAAACTTTCACTTTTTTTTTGTCATTTAATAGCTACTTTTCTTTCCTTCTAAACTTAGAAATTAAAAAGTGAAAGCATTTTCTTTCCTTCTAAACTACGTTGAGATCCCATGTTTATTATGTAAGGCCTATTCAACTCGATAAGTAGGTGGTTGGCATGGTAGCTAGGGTTTCCAAACGTTGAAAGCACAAAATAAAGCCATTTAGGTATGGACGAAGCTTCCTTCCACTCAAAGCTACTGGTAGGCAAGTTCACGAGATGGGGCCTTAATCCCTTAGAGTTTCTATTGATTTTACCATTTCATTGTATTTCAATGATGACTGCCACCTACCATATACTATGTTTTAAAAGTATTTTTTTAATTAAAAATATATTAAAATAATATTTTTTAAATAATATAAGCATATTAAAAATATAAAAAACATTTAAAAACATTAATCTAATGTTTTATTCAAATAAAAAAATTAAAAAAAATACTTAAAAAAAAAGAGACGAGATGTACTGTAAAATGATCAAACATCTTACTTTTTTTTAGATATAAAGCTATCATGAGTAGATATTTAAGTAAACTAAAGTAGATGAGAGTGCCAGAAAAAAAAAATTAAATCAAAATCAGCATCATTCATAAAGTTTGGTGGCTCCAAAGGGTTGCAGAGTTCAATTTCTGTGTCGCGACTGGTTAGAAAAGCAAATAAATTAATACCTTTGTTTTTATATATATATATATATATATATATAAGTTTATGGCATCCTTTGGCACGTCAATCTCCCTTTATTAGTTAGAAAAGTACATTTTTCTGGAGGTAAGAACCACGTTAAAATTTCCTTTTCTTTTTACGCCACTTATTTTGGTACAAGTGCCTTTGCATTTGTCATGTTTTTTATATCTAAATCCTTAAATTAACAAAATAAGTTGGTATGATTTTAGTTTATATTAAAAATGATAATAACAAGGCAAATTTAAGTCGTTCATTAAATTTAATAACAAGACTATATATATATATATATATATATATAATGATTGTTAATTTAAAACCTGACTCAAACCAAGTTTTATTTTTTATGAGAGTGGATGTTGAATTAATTATCCAAAATGACGAGACTGAGGTCAATTACTAGGAATTTTTAAAATTTTTATTAAAAAACATTATTTAAGTTTTTTTTAACCAAAATAATATTATTTTATAATATATATGAATTGACTCACTGTCCCTTGATATAACAAACTCACATTTCAGATTCTAAATCAGATCTGACCACAAAACATTTATTTTTCATTGTGAATTGCACAAGAATTTCACTCTTTTAATCAATAATATTGGTGTTTAGAGAGCAACTCATATAAATTTCGTAGTCGACAACTTCACATGATCTCATATTCAACATATCACCACAAGGAAGGGAACTGCTTAATTCAATAATTCTGTGATAAATTCAAGGGAAAATTCTTATCGCCAAGAACAATGATAGGATCATGACAGTCCACATTCCATTATCTAGATGGATCATGCATGACCTAAATTTCTGACAGCGAAGCTTGATAACGTTTACAAACAAAAGCCAGCGACCAGTTACTGTCAGAAATTAAAGAAAGCTAATAGAAAGTGAATGGAAAGGAGATGCTGAGACGCACCATCACTATATATACAAATAGCAATGATTATGGAACCTTTAAAATCCCTTATATTAATTTATTAAAAATCTTAACATCTCTTGTAATAAAATTTGTTCCCACATCACCAACCTTATTGTATCACATAAAACCTTTATAACGAAGAAAGAAGACCCAATATGCAGCCAAAACTGACCCCAACATTTCAACATAGACAACTAGAGCAAGCTAGCCAAGTGTAAAAGAATCATTTAATTTAATAATTTAAGTTTTTAGTTAAGATTCTAAAATATAATTTATATTATTTTTTAATATATCATTTCAAATAAATTTTTTTTAAATTTAAAATTTGTATATATTTACATTATCTTGTGCTTAATTTTTATCAAATAAATAAAGGATGGTAAAATTTAAACTCGTGATCGCTTGGTTATTAAGGCTCTGATATTTTATCAAAAAATTATTTTAACTGAAAAACTTAAACGGTTAGATAAAATTTTAAAATATAATTTATATTATTTTTTAATAAAAATAATAAGACAAGCTTACGAAAACTATCATTATCCAAGTACGGTCGAATGATGTTGTTTCTGGGCATTTCATCCGGCAAAAAATGACTAGAAAATTGATGGAGAGGGGTTTTTTTGAAACAAATAATAGCACTTTGGAAGAAAACGTCCAAAGGGACATATAAAATTCTAGGACTATACGAATATAAGATAGCATAAAAAACAAAGACTAGGTAGTAAAGCCTCCCATATTTGCTGACCAAACATGTTACAAGCCATCAACAATGGAAAAACTGTGACCACTGACTTGAAAATACTAGCTAGGCACAAAGTTGCGCATCATCTAGATGAAAGAGGTCAAAACAACAGCAGCATCACAAAAGGGATGGTATTATAAACACAACAGTAGGGCCCATCATGACCACTGGATTTGAATCCAATGGTTGATGTTGGACGTTGACTCAAATCATCGGTCTTCTGAACTTTTCCTTCACATGATCTTGCATGTCGGGGGATAGTCTTCATAAACATATTCACATCTACACAAATAGTAACCCCTACTTCGGCAACTACAACCACCAACTTCCCATATATCACACACTGGCCTTCCACAAGGTACATAACATGGACGTGTTGGCATACAGAAGTCATGATAACATGGGCCTCCACTAATCCCTCGGTAGCATTCATCACAACAAGTCCTTCGGGGTGTTGGGCACTCAGGATGCGGTTTAGGCTGTGGCTGTGGATGCGGTTTAGGCTCTGGCTGTGGCTGTGGCTGTGGCTGTGGCTTTGGCTTTGGCTGTGGCTTTGGCTGTGGCTGTGGCTTTGGCTGTGGCTGTGGCTCTGGCTTTGGTGGTTTTTTATCCGGAGGCGGCTTGATCTCAATGCACTTGACAGCTTCACCTCCTTTGCAGTATATTTTTGTCTTGATCTTTTCAGGACAGCAACACACCACAGTGATTGTCACTGTGTTTGCCTTCTTGTCATATATCTGGTTCTGGATTTCTCTTGTTCGTTAATTAACATCATCAAATCCACAAAACTAAGTCACTTCCTTTGGTAATAAAAACAACTCAAACCTAGCACTGTTCTTAAAGAGAAAAAAGAAAGACTCACGAGGGATAGCACACAGTACTCTCTTGATTTTCTTGTGGCATTTTTCGCATCCAAGGTCAACCTTAATCACCATCGTTGTGACTTCCTGTAACAATAGTAGTTAGTGCATGAATTTCATATAGGATCTCACCATGATTAATCCCAATAGAAAACATAAAAAACGTCGTCATGATAAATTTATAGACAGAAAGATTGGAAGAACTCAAAACATGTTCTGACATGGAAGAATCCGCTGTAGAGATTATCAAGAACTTGTACATATATAGGATCTCCACGTAAAAAGAAGAAAAGCCAAAGAGGATGCATTAAAAGATAAATTAACACACACAAATATATGTCATACCGTTTCTACCATGGTTTTGTGTATGCTTTGATCCGATGAGACGATGGAAATATGGAGAGTATATATAAAGAGGCGGGGGGCGGGGCGGGGCGGGGCGGGGGCTTAATTTAATTAAGATAAATGCATGGTTACATCATAAGCAGGAGAGATGTGAGGTCTTAATTTAGTTGTCCTTGCATTTTTAGACCAATAAGATGAGGAAATGTGGACTTGGGGGAGTGGAGACTTGATGCAACCATCGTAATAATTACATCGTCGCTGCTGACCCAACAAACTTTCATCAGCTGGATGGTTTTGATGTGCACATCTCACCTTCTATTTTGTTAATCAATTCCAAGGTTAACCTTATATACTACGAGAAATTATTTTTCTTAATGTATTAGGTTAATATAAAGGATTGTTTCTTAAAACTACTTAAAATAAACAAATCATTCTATGTATAAAATGGTTATTGTGAAAAAAAATCAATATAGAATAAGAGTGTTTAAAAAAACCAACCCATTTATAATATTTGCATTATCTAACTTGACCCAAATTATTAAGGTCATATTATATAGATATTATTGATAAAATGAGTTAAAAAATCTAAGAAATAAATATTACAGGTAAATAAATTCAACCTAGCATGTATATTTTATAACAATAAATTTAAATATTAATTTGTTGTTATATGTCTTGTCATTTATTTATTTTTATTTTTTTTGCAATTGATTCTTTCATTTTAGTTAATTGATTTATTTGATGTATTAAGTCTAAATTATTTGTTAAAACTTATATCACGTTTTAAGCTAATAATTTATTGAGCATAAATCTTAGTTATAGTTAAACTTAGTCCATAAAAATTAGCAATATAAATTTAACTTGTAAATATATATAATATTCATAAATATTTAACCTAGCAAGATATATCTAACTCTA
The DNA here is from genome assembly GCF_000495115.2 of Populus euphratica. Lineage (NCBI taxonomy): Eukaryota > Viridiplantae > Streptophyta > Magnoliopsida > Malpighiales > Salicaceae > Populus > Populus euphratica. The sequence continues at coordinate 250,309 of NW_011500152.1, forward strand.
TCGTGTATAAATAAAAATTAAATAGGTGAAATTTACAAAACATTAAAAATTGTGTTGGAAATATCAAACATACTTCACCTAATTATATTTATGACACAGCTAATATAAAGGTTGTATTGTATCTATCCTAAGGGACATTAGATTGGTGATGTTCAATTATGCTCCATGCAGGCCTACTCCAAGCACATGGCATGTGCCCCCAAGTGTTTTATCTATCATAAATATTAAAGGGGCGTTTGAAAATATAATAGTGGTTGAGATTTAAATGTTTTTTGTCTGAGGTTTCTTGTCGTGGTATTTCTTCGTCTTGCAATGAGACATTGGTTATTTGAAGTGAGGTTGTTCTTGACTGAGAGAGAGAGTGTTTATCTTCGAAGAATGGTAGAAGTTGTTGTCTAGATTTATTGATTTTGAGTCTCTTGAAGAAGATGAAGGAGTGTTGCAGAGAGGTTTATAGAGAGAAGAAGGTGACGAGCAGAGGTTGTATGCCATTTGTGTGTCTGTGTCTTGGTTTTGGAGAGGGAAAGAAGAGGGACCATCTAAACTTGACTAGCAGCAGCATGAACGATATTTTAGGGGTGGCAGCTACCTTCTCTATCTACCTTCTCTCTTGTTTTAACAAATTTATCGCAGTGCTGTAACCAAGTGGTTGTTTGGCATAGTTTTTATATGAAAAGATAGATTAAAATCAAACTATGAATTGTAGTTTTTTTTTTTTATAACTAGAATTTTAAAAAATAATTTTCATAACTTCTTGCGGTGCAGGATATGCAAAGTCCCATCTCCCATCTCAAAAACATGCCTCTTCTCTAATTTGTGTTGTGCAGGATAATAGCAAAGTCTTCATTCAAAGTAAAATCTTTAACCTTAAATATCTATCGAGATTGTGCCTTCACCTTTTACTTTCAAGGAATAACATCAAGAACTTCAGCTTGGAACTTCTTCAAGATCTCGAAAGTAAGTATTGATAGTTGACGATTGTTTTTCAAATGGCGATGGAGACTTCAAAGATGGTTTCCCTACTCCATGTGTTAAAATCAGCAAGAGCTTCTTCTTTTTCTCTATCCAGTAAAGCTTCCTTGTGCTTCTCGCTCTGCAAACTCTTTCATTGTTGTTTTCTTGTTCACGTACTTGTCAAAAAAAAAAAAAACTTTATGCTTGCGATCGTCACACAATGATTGAATCCGGGCATCATCAATGAGATCAAAAAACCCTTCATCATTTTCCACCAACAATCCTCAATTTATTTCGGTTAGTTTTTTAATCTAAGATCGAATTAAACCGAAAATACTCCCCCTTTTACTCTTGATTTTAAATGGTTTAAACCATCTCTCCATCTGAAGGATCGATGACTAAATATGTTAATTGATTTGAAGAATGCTAATTGTGCAATGCGTAAAAAATAACTTAAAAAATCAAACAAATTTAGCCCACTCACTTGGGCTCAACACATTTTTCATTCTCAAAATAAAAATTAATTTTTTATCCAAACATGTTATACGACTAGCATATGGTGACTTTCACATGCACAAAACTTCCCTTCAATCCTATGCAAATCCGTCTTTGCTGCCCATACCATCTCCGTTGCCCTATGGTCGTCTTGCCCAGCAGCAGCACAACCAAATTTTAGTCGTAAAAGAGGTTGTTCTCGCGGCAACTAGTTCTCTAACGACAACAGGTACAGCAGCCAACACATTTTTGATTTTTGTGGTTCTCATTCCTCTGCTCCCACGGACTAGAAGTAGGGTTATTGGCAGGAAACCAAACGGCTTGCTGGTTCTGGGCAATGGTCTCCTCACTGGCCAATTAAGCAGAACATCAAATGTCAACTCTGCTTCTACTTCAGCCACATAACCCCACAACGTGCTTGCAGTCACCAGCCCTCTGCCTATCTTGTTGTTGGTAATGCTTCTGCTCATACTCGGTCCTAGGGCACTATTGCGAACCAATACATTAGGTCTAATCTTACTACTCTGACCAATTCTGCATCCTATATTGATAATGATTACTTGCATGTTGATAAAAATAAAGATCTTTCCATGTCCCATATTATATTCTCTTAAACGTACCTTTACATTATTTAACATTCTTCATATTCCTCATATTATCAAACTATTATTATCTCTTTAAAAATTTTATCTTGATAATAATGATTATTTTTAATTTTATGCCTTCTATTTTATATAAAGGACCTCACCACCAAAGCAATGCTCTTTTCCAGTCAGAGCAATGATGGTCTATATGTTCTTTCTAAGTCTTCTGCCATAACCATTCCTCAAGCATATTGGTTTCCTTGCAACTCTAAGACTGCTAATCTATGACATCATCGATTGGGTCATCCTACCTGTCGCACCCTTGCGGTGATCCTTAATTGATTTTGGAGTCTTTGTTTGTTTTGTGTGTAAAAGGGAGTCACCACCTAGTATTATGGTCACTAGAAACCCTAAACTGGTCTTTCAGAGATTCTAAAGCAAATGACTGGTTGTGTAAAGGGAAGGTATTAGCATCCCTAGTACGCCCTTCCTAAATTCACGTTAGGTATTCAAATGGGAATATCTTAAGCTTCTGATATCAAAATTAAGTGATTCAAAAGCCCAAATTCATCTAACGTCTAGGACTAAAACTTTGACGAAGGAATCGAAGTGAGATAAAATCTTTTTACAGAACAGAATCTAGCAGTAATTTGGTTGCTCAAAAGGGATCTCCGGGTCTAACTCAAAAACTAACGAATGCTGAGAATCTTAATGTGACTGAGAGTATGAAATAAGAACAAAAATCACAAAAACTAGGCCAAAAATAGAGTTTTTTTAGTGCAAACTCGGGTCAATATCCTTTTGGTT
>NW_011500152.1:253614-256517 GCF_000495115.2 Populus euphratica
ATTATTGCATGATTTGTGTTTAATTATTTGCATTAATTTTAATTGTTAGTCTAGAGTTTTCTTGAAATTTATTGAATATTTTTTATTGTTTGCATTTCTATAATGATTGAATATGTGGTTAATGTTGAATTTACCTTGTAATTAGTATGAATGTTATATATATATACAATATTAGTATAGATGGAGTCAATTGGTTATGATTTTTGTCAATATTTACAAGTTTGTAGATTTGAGTAGTATCCAGTATAGGGGAGATGCTGTTGAATTTTTTTAACATTCTAATTTAATTATATAATTATTTGTATATAATTGTGTAGATGCGTAGAACAAAAACCAGAGCTGGTCGCTCATGTATGCTCGCAACTAGTTCTTCCAGCAGCGATGATGATGTATCCTTAAGTGCCTCTCAATAAGAGGCACCTACGCCACTTGCAACATCAACCGATGCTGCCTCTTCTAACACTGGTTTACAACGCAGAGGTGGTGTGCCTTCACAGCAAAATCAATTCACCAGCAAGTATGAGGCAAAGTAGAAGGACAACCTTTTAATGTATGTTTGTTAAGGTTTTAGTTTTTTTTTATTTTAAATTATAACATAATTTATGAACAACTAATCAATATTTTTATTAATTTAATTTATTTTCATGTTCACAAACATTGAGGCTGCCCAAGTAATATCATCGGTGTTTAAATCATCGATGGAGATTCTATTATTTCAATGGAGTCGGGTATCCAGACATCCTAAATGGATACCTCAAATCAATGCATGGTTTGATAGATTTGGGTTTAGTGTTAATTTTTAATTTCCAGCATATTTCTAATAAATTGTTAATATAATTATAAATAAATTATTATTTTTATTTAAAATTAATTATTTATACACAGGATAAATTCAACTAGGAAAGTGCGCAAGATAGTGTTGTGAGGAGGGTGTGGGAAAATCACGTGGCAACTAGGTAACATTGAAAACAATACCAGATTTTTTTAGACAAAAATTTATGTTTCAAAATGTAATTTATCGCTTTGAAAGTGGGTTGCACGATTTTTGGTATGAAGCACTAAAAAAGGCAAAAAAATCCGCGAGAGATAAGGCTTTCCAAGGTTGGAACGACGTGGCAGTTTGGAGGGATTTCAAACTAATATACATCCTGGAATATATATGACTATGCTATCTTGAGCACGTGACATCTGAGCAGTTCACACGATGCTCACAGTCTAGTTCTGGAAACCGGAATCGGCCAATTAATGGCTCGGCAACAACCCACAACGGTGGCCCCATTCCATTTGCTGCACATGCGAAATGGATAGTAAGATTAATTAATTTGTTGTTGATTAATATTTTTTCATTATAGGCCACGTCTCTGGGATGTGAGCCGAGCCTGTTGGAGCATTTTATGAAGACACGTGTGCGGAGTTAAGACCGTCAAAAGGGGACGTAACAGTTCGTTGACAATCGTGCTCAAAACTTCATGGTATGTCTGTTCAACCATTTTATTTTGTAAGTTATTATTTTTATTGAATTGAATACGATGATTACTTTTTTTTTTTAATTTCAAGGAGACCTATAGTAGCCTATTGAGGGAGAGATATGGGGACGATCCTTCGATCCAGATTTGTGGATGGAGGTTAGATCGTCTGGTGGACTCGATAAAAATCAAGTTTATGGGCTCTCCAACACTACAGCCTAGAACTTGCGAGTGACTTGTAGTGTTTCAATCGTTAGGAGCTTCCAATCAGTATCAAGCACCCAATCTAAGGATTTTGTGCCTTGCAGCAACACACAACTCAACTCACCGAAAAATGTGACCGCTTATCAGCTGAGTATGCACAACAAAAAGCGGATCATGAATAGTTTTGCAAAATGGTCATGAACATGACATCATAGAGTGGTCAAATAACTAAAATTTGGACCCCACGTGCTAGAGATGGTGTATACCTGTTTTGAACCAAGTATGGGAGTATCTCATGTTTGCTAGAAAATTTGATAAAAGTGAAAAAAGGGGTTCTGCTGCTGTCAAATTTTTTTTTTCGTTTTCTTTTGTTCCAACTTAGGCTCTGATTCTAACTTGATTTCGTACGATATTTGACCATCCTAGCTATATTCTGTCACCCATGACATGTTCAAAAATTAACCAATACCTTTATTAGGTCCTAGGGATCATTGTTTTTAAGGCAGATTCTCAGTCAGATTTGGATGCTTTAGCTTTGTCAGATCAAGAACATTTTTGACTAGCTAGATTACTGTCAGTTTCTGTTCTATAAAATAATTTTTTCTCACTTCGACTCCTTCATCAAAGTTGTAGTCCTAGACACGTAGATGATTTTGGGCTTTTGAATAGCCTGATTTCAATATCAGAAGCTCAAGATATTCCTGTTTGAATATCTAACATGAAGGTAGAGAATTCTATCACGAGAAGGATATTGACTCGAGTCTGCACTAAAAAATATTTTTCTATTTTTGGTTTAGTTTTGGTGATTTTTGTTCTTAGTTCATACTCTTAGTTATGTTAGGATTCCCAGCATTCGTCAGTTTTTGAGTTAGACCTAGAAATCCCTTTTGACCAGCTAGATTACTGCCAGTTTCTGTTCTATGAAATGATTTTTTCTCACTTTGACTCCTGCATCAAAGTTGTAGTCCTAGATGCATAGATGATTTTGGGCTTTTGAATCGCTTGATTTCGATATCAGAAGCTCAAGATATTCCTGTTTGAATATCCAACGTGAAGGTAGAGAATTCTGCCGCGAGAAGGATATTGACCCAAGTCTGCACTACATTTTTTTCTTTTTGGCTTAGTTTTTGTGACCTTTATTTTTAGTTCATACTCTCAGTCATGTTAGGATTCCCGACATTCGTCAGTTTTTGAGTTAGACCTGGAAATCCCTTTTGACCAACTAGATTACTG
>NW_011500152.1:256990-257746 GCF_000495115.2 Populus euphratica
AAGATATTTCTATTTGAATATCTAACGTGACGATAAAATTTTTTTGCCGCGGGAAGGATATAACCTAAGTTCGCGGGACTAATTCGAAGGATTTTTTTCTGGACCAAGGACTGAATTGAAAAGTGTTAAAATGAGGGATTTAATTGAAGAAGGATATGTAAAGCTGGAGAGGGGGGGCTGATTCATCATGAATGGAAGGATTTTTACCACACCGAGTAAGGAAAATAAGACTTTGCAGTTGCACCCTCCATATGATTTCTTTCCCTTTTTTTCTACTGTTTTCCTTTCTCATCACGTCTGATTGTTGGAGCTAAAGACCACGTTTTTGTTGCCTCATTTCAAAGGGAGCAGCTGGCCCTATGGAAGGAAATAAAAGAGCCACACCATCCTCCAAAACTGGAAAGAAATCAGATGTAAAGCACCACCACAAAATCAGAATATTGTAGTTTCCTTTTGCAATTTTTTTTACGATATATGTTAGACTATATATAAGCCCCTCTAATGACCTAGGACGGGAGAGAAAAAAGAGAGGAGAGAAGAGAGGAAAAAGAGTAGCAAAGGAGAGCAGAAAAATAAGAGAAAAAACAGAGAGAAAAGAAAGAAAAACGAACACAGCAAAAGAAAGAAAAAACGAGGGGCAGGGAGTTAGTAAAAACGCAGGTAACCGGGAAACAGAGGGTTTTTGTTCTTTGATCAATAGAGCCTTTGGTTCAATTACATCTTTTCGTCACTGTGAAAGAAACAAAAGAGAGGAGA
>NW_011500152.1:257756-263228 GCF_000495115.2 Populus euphratica
GACGGGGAAACCAACTATTTCGTTCGTTTCAGCATCTCTATTTTCTCCCGTCATCTACCAATAGCTAAGGAGGCACAAGTGAGTCTTTCGGTCTCTGGTTATTGTTAGCTGCAAAAGGATTTGTTGGAAAATATTTAAAACAGACGAACAACTTTGCCGCAACTTCTTCAATTCCGTTCCCAGGTCTTTTTTTTTTCCTTTCATCCCGCAGCATGCATTTTTTTTGTTTTTAAGTTTGCACTGTTCAAGTGAATTAATTCACTTAAACAGTATTCACTAGCCTTCTTTGAATTATAAATGCTGCGCCCCTAAATTTTTCTTTATGTTAAAAGAAATATATATATATACCACCCTCGTATTTAGAATACCCGGTTTTCCGATGCAACTGTAGCAATATACATTCCTTTCATCCCGCAGCATGCATTTTTTTTGTTTTTAAGTTTGCACTGTTCAAGTGAATTAATTCACTTAAACAGTATTCACTAGCCTTCTTTGAATTATAAATGCTGCGCCCCTAAATTTTTCTTTATGTTAAAAGAAATATATATATATACCACCCTCGTATTTAGAATACCCGGTTTTCCGATGCAACTGTAGCAATATACATACATACATACATATATACATACATACATACATACATACATATATATATATATATATATATATATCAAAATTTATTTTCTTGAGTGTTGCATACGGCCAATACCCTATCATTTTTTTTTTGAATGTTTTTTTTTATATATACAAAAAATATTGCTGGATTTTACAATATGTTTGTAAAACTCGAAAGGGTGTTGGCCAATATTCAAAAAAATATAAAAATCTTATTTTGGGGGGAATTCATCTATTATTCATCGCTAATGATTGGATAAAGAAATCCTTAAAGGACGAATATCCAAAATATTACTGGAAATAATTTGTTATTATTCACTGTTAATATTTGGATAAAGAAACCCAGAGTGGTAAATATCCAAAATAATTTTTTCAGAATAATAAATCCACACAAAACCCTGAAATCAATCGATGGTCGCCGCAACGCCGCGCTCCGATGCGAGGGTGCGACATCATGATGAATTTACAAACGGATACATTTGGTCGGTATTTCACACTCACCGACAACTTTACTAAAGAACTTTATTCGTCAGCATTTGACAATAACTACCACAATGACTGACAAGTATACAAATGAATACCTTCGGTCAGTATTTCAAACACTCACTGACAATTTTACCGATGGTATGTATTCATCGGTATGTTACACTTTCACTGACAAGATAAATTTGTTTGCAAATTTCAAATGGGAAAAATTTTTTTGGCTTATAATTTCCATTTGTAAAACCATTAACAAGTGTTTTTTTTTGTTGGCGAAGCCAACGAAAGTATTTCGTCGATGAAGATGTCGGCAAATAAATTTCTAATGAACTATTAATCACATACAAACAAAATATATTCGTCGGTAAAATTGTGAAATCTTATAATGGTGGGTGTATAGGATAAAACATCGTGTGGATATAATGTTGAGTGGTATAAGGCATGTTTGGTTGCGAGAGGCTTACTTAACAAGAAGGCATTGATTATTCTGAAACTTTCAATTTGGTTGTTAAGCACGCAACAATCAAATTAGTCTTCTTTTTGCAGTCTCGTATAATTAGATGATTTATCAACTTGATATTTATAATGACTTCCTCAATGGTGTTCTTATTGAAAAGTTCTACATTAAACAACCTCCAAGTTTTGTTGACTCTGTCCCTCCCTCTCATGTGTGTCGGTTGTATGAGTCTTTATATGTTTCAAAACAACTATGGGTATGGTATACTCGTCTGAGTGATTTTCTGGTCTTTATTGGCTTTCATGCTTTCAAGGTTGACACCTCCTTATTTATTGTGTCTGTAGATGCTAATATCTTCTATCTTTTAGTTTATGTTGATGACATTCTCCTTACGGGTAGTAACTCCACTATGCTTTACTACCTAATATAGTTACTGAGTTAAGAGTTCAAGCTTCATGACCTTGGCGTCGATCACTATTTTTTAGGTATTGAGGTTCAGTCTACTATTATAAGTTTGATGTTATGCTGATATAAGTATATTATTGACATCCTCACTCGAGTAGGTATGACTTTTCACAAAGCGATTGATACTCCTATCTCTACGTCTAAAGTCACCATATTGTCAGGTCCCTTGTTTTCTGATCCTATAAGGTTTTATCAAATTATGGGTGCTCTTTAATATCTCACCTTTATGAGACCAGATATTTGTTTTATTGTTAACAGAGTCTCACAATTTATGCATGCTCCTATAAATTCTCATTTGGGTGTTGTTAAACACATTCTGTGTTATCTACGAGGTATAACCACTTATGGCTTACATATCACTTGCAGCTCTTCATTTTCTCTATGTGGCTTTATAGATACATATTGGATAGATAGTATTGATAATCGCAAATCTATAGGTGGTTATCTTGTCGTTTTTTATCAAATGCCAATTTCATTGAAAGCAACCAAGCAACGCACAGTTGCTCGCTCATACCTAAGCTGAGTATAAAGCCTTAACAAATAGCACTGATAAGGTTATCTTGTTTCAGTATCTATTGAGAGATCTGCAGATTCTTTCTAACTCTACTCCTTTTATTTGGTGTGATAATATAGGCACTACTTACTTATCTGCAAATCCTATCTTTCATGCTTGCACTAAATATGTTGAGGTTGACTATCATTTTATATGAGACAGGGTTACAAAGAAATAGATTTATATTCCCTTTATCTCCTCTCACAATCAATTTGGAAATGTTTTTACTAAGCCACTTCCTACTGCTTTGTTTACTGTCTTTTGATTTAAGCTTTAGGTTGATCCTCCACATTTAACTTAAGGGGACATATTATAGAATGTACCTATATAGAAAATATTATAATCATATTTATGTGCTGTAATTATTACCATTATTATTGTATATTACCCTACACATATAAATAAAAAAAAATTGGCTAACCAATAGATTAAGCCTCCCAATTATTCTTAACTCATAAAAAAATTAATTTTAAATAAAAAATCAAAATTTTGACACCCCTTAATTCCCTATCCTTTGTTGTTATACTTTTATTTTTAACATTAACACATCAAAATATTAAAATAAATCTAAAATTAATAAATAAATATCTTTTCAGAAGAAACAAAATATCCAATCAATCCAACGTCATCGCCTATTATTGTCAATTTACAACTATTGTCGATTTAGGATGCGTTTGGAAACACAGGCGAACCCGTGTTTTCAAAAAATCAATTTTTTGCTAATTTTTTTTTTTTTATGTTTTGAATCGTTTTGATACGTTGATCTCAAAAATAATTTTTTAAAAATAAAAAAAATATTTTAATGTATTTTAAAATAAAAAAAAAACTTTAAAAAATAACCACATCTATATTTTTAAATAAACCCTTACAGCATCGCGGCCTCATCGTGCAAGAAATATTATGTCTCCACAGGCCATAGAAAACATTGTTTGGTACCCAAAACTATTTCTGTTTAAAATTATTAAAAATATAGTTGGATTAATCGAGTTTGGTCCCATCAATATTTTTTTCCTTCATCTTGACCCAAGTAAATCTTTAAATCAAAAATTTTATGAATCAACAAATAGGGTATAATTAACAACTATTCCTTCCGTACAAGTCAATAGAGATTTCCATAACCCCTTCAAAATCCCCATTGCTTCCTTACATTTTCCTTGACAGCTCGCTAACCTATCCCATGGTAGCATATTCTTATGTCATCCCCACCATTTAATTAATGTGTAAAGGAGGAAACGAGTCAAATAACGTCAACCAATGATAATCTCCGGATTATAAGAGCTTCACTTGGCTTCATATAAAACTATATATACATCATGAGAAGGAAATTGGTCTTCGATTATTATGTATGTTGATAAAGGGATTATTAATTCTTCCCTCCAAGTACAATCTTAATTGATAAAATAATAATCCAAATTTCATCATCTCGTATGGATCATAAGGCATGGCTGAGCTTGCACCATTTTTTCCAGGAAACAAGCATGGTCACGTTTACTCCACAGAAGCAATCAAACGATTAAGGATTGAAGAAAGCAATTGAAAGTGAAAGAAACGGAGGTGCACGCACCAGCACCATCACCATCACCATGGAAAATGGAACCTTTTGCTTTTCTTTGCAATAATTGTAACTACTTCCGTAACCCTACAATAATATTTATACATCTCACCAACCTTATTGACCTTATTGTTTAATCACATAAGATGATCTCTCTGCGTAAAATATTATAAATAATATGAGTTTATTTATAAGGTTTTATGGAATGAAAAATATATTATCAATTAACTATCATAATTTGCATTGGGATACCATAGCCAGTCTTTAATTATATTTTGTTTATAAGGTTTTATGGAATGAAAAATATATTTTAAAACAAAAACAATATTATAAGAAAACTATCATTTACAAAATACGGTCGAATGATGTTGTTTCTGGGCATTTCATCCGGCAAAAAATGACGAGAGAATAGATGGAGAGGGGTTTTTTGAAACAGATAATAGCACTTTGGAAGAAAACATCCAAAGGGACTATTAAAAGATAAGATATCATAAAAAACAAAGACTAGGTAGTTAAGCCCCCATATTTGCTGACCAAACATGTAAGAAGCCATCAATAATGGAAAAACTGTGACCATTGACTTGAAAATACTAGCTAGGCACAAAATCGAGCATCATCTAGATGAAAGAGGTCAAAACAACAGCAGCACCACAAAAGGGATGATATTATAAACACAACAACACTATGACCACTGGATTTGAATCCAATGGTTGCTGTTGGACGTTGACTCAAATCATCGGTCTTCTGAACTTGATTTCCCTTTACATGCTTTTGCATGTCGGGGGATAGTACTCTTCATAAACATATGCACTTCTGCACACATAGTAACCCCAACTTCGGCAACTACAACAACCATCTCCCCATACATCACACTCTGACCTTCTACAAGGTACATAACAATATGCAGGAGGTGTTGGCATACAAAAGTGATGACAACATGGGCCTCGGCGGCATTTTTCACAACATGTGCATGGTTTTGGTTCTGGTTCTTTTTTTTCTGGTTTTTGTTCTGGTTCTGATTTTTTTTCTGGTTTTTGTTTTTCCTTCGGAGGCGGCTTAATCTCAACGCACTTGACAGTTCGACCTCCTTTGCAGTATATTTTTTTCTTGATCTTTTCAGGACAGCAACACACCACAGTGATTGTCACTGTGTTTTCCTTCTTGTCATATATCTGGTTCTGGATTTCTCTTGTTCATTAATTAACATCATCAAATCCACAAAACTTAGTCACTTCCTTTGGTAATAAAAACAAATCAAACCTAGAACTGTTTTTAAAGAGAAAAAAAGAAAGACTCACGAGGGATACCACACAGTACTTTCTTGATTTTCTTGTGGCATTTTTCGCATCC